>NW_006399782.1:18165397-18186672 GCF_000299155.1 Elephantulus edwardii | reverse complement strand
AATAGAATCCACTCTGCAACCCTCATTGCATACTCCTACGATAAAAATAATGCCCTAAAATAGAATACTTTATCTTCAAAGCCAGTGACTTAGTGTTGCCAAACATCTCTCTTTTCTGACACTCAACCTTCACCATCCTCTACTGTTGCTGTTATTAGGTGCCACCAGGTCACAGACGACTCATAGCGACCGTATGAACGAAACACCCAAGCACTGTTCGTAGAGTTTCCAGAGACAAGCCATTTCGGAAGTGGATGCCATTCCTGCTTCAGAGCTTGTTTTAATCGGGACGCTTCAGCAAACACTGTTCACCATGGGTAACCATTACGTTTCGCACATCAGTGTCACAGTGTTTAGCATCAGAGCAACCATGAGTTACCTCTGTACAGCAATGCACAGACCAGTGCTATACCTAGAAGAATGTTTGGCAGGAAAACAATTTGAACCAGGCCTGAAGGCCACAGATTAAAATCATCCACCTTGGGCTTGGTAGCATCACTTTCTGTCCACTAGGCCATCATAGCTCCCTCTATGTTGTCATTGTTGTTAGGTGCTGTCGAGTCAAACAAAAGACCTGAGCACTGTTCATCTTTTTCAATTTCTTAGGATGCTTGTGATTACATTAGGCCAGATAGATAACTCAAGATATTTTCTCCACTATAAGGTTCTTAACTTAAACACATATGCTAACTCCCTTTGGTTCTTTAAGGTAAAGTGTTCACAGTGTCTTGGGATTAGGATTGAGGTATTTCAGGGTTGTTTTTAAGGAGTCATTCTTGTATCACATACATCCTTAGCACAGAGAACGAAGTATAAGAGAGACGGTGGATGGTGAAGCTTTACGGATCCTAAAGATCTTCAATGGCTTCTAGCAAAGGGAACTTTGGCCTTATTCAAATCCCCATGGGCTAAATCAGCACAGTGAAGAGTTAAAGACAGGAAGAAAGTGCTTCAACTAGGGCTCTGCTGCCTCAGCCATGTGGGCAATCTATTTTGTATTAACATTTCTGATGAACATTGAATACAGATTTAACAGGGGAAAAATTGCATTTGATTAAAGTAAAGGAAAATGTGAAAAATGCAATTTTTCTACAAGTTAATAAGACACTCAGGAAAATAATATTCTTTTACCTTTGTTTGAAAATTTAGTAAAAGCAATTCTGGCACTTCTACTCACATTTAGCATCATGTGGTAACATCCTGCTGTAAGATCCTAGAACAATAACTCCTTCACAGGGCTTGAACCTGGGGTGTTGCAAGCAGTTTGTGCTCAATTACTTCCAAAAAAAAAGTTTGGCAGTTTGAAAACACCCACAGGCACCATGAAATAAAGGCTTGACAATCTGTTTCACTAAGGATTACTGTCAAGCACAAAAGCCCAAAAGAGCACTTCTACTTGGACACACATACTGAGTCACAGGTGGTCACCATGAGCCAAGACTAACTTAATGACAAAGAGCTTTTCCCATTTTTGCTGTTAGAGATGTTGTTGGGTTTTTTTGTTTGTTTGTTTGGTTTTTATTCTCTGATAATATCCATGTCCTAGGGACATGCCAATCCATTCTGAAGTCTGAGTACAGGTAATATAAGAAGGAAGTATGACAATTCTTGCTCTAGAATTCAGGCAAGCACCACACATCTCCCTGGTTTGCTGTGTGATTAGACCAGATTAGTAAACACCTATCTATCAGCTTGTCAAAGACTGGTATTACACAGTGGCACATTGTGGTGGTTCATATGTTGTTATGATGCTGCAGGCTGAATCACTGAAACGTTAGATACCAGCAGGGTCATTCTTAATGGACAGATTTCAATGGATCTTTCTTTTTTAAGTCATAAGAAAAAACCAAAGTCTTGCTGGCCAACTCCTGAAAAATTAACCAATAAAATTCCCATAGATCACAATAGTATATTGTCTTTTATTGTACTAGAAGATAAACATATTAGTTGCGTGAGCAATGTTTCATTCTGCTGTCCATGGGGTTGTCATGAGAAAAGGGCAGATTCACTGACAACCAACAAGAACAAATGAATCTTATCGTGCCTCCATTTTTTTATATTTTATTCAAGAAGCTCAGTCTGTTTTCAAGATGTGAGATGAAAATACTTATTTATGTGAAAATTATCTGAATAACGTTTAAGACTACTTATGGTTGTTATGTGCCACTGAGTCAATTATGATACACAGCAATTCTATGTAGAGCAGCTCTAAACCCTGCCCAGTCTTGAGCCAGTCTCACTAATTCCAACACACCAACTCCCATTTTCCCACTTGTATCAATCCATGTCATCTAGGGTCTTCCTCTCCTGCACTGTCCCTCTACAATTCTGAGCATGATGTCTTTCTCCAAGGACCTGTCTGTCCTGGTCATGTATCTAAAATATATGAGACAGAGCTTCAAAATCCTAGCCTCCAAGGAGAAACTTGGTTTCACCCTCTCCAAGACAGACCTATTTGTTATCTTGGCAGTCCATGGTATGTTCAAGACTCTGCTCTAGCACCACAATTTGAAGGCACCAATTCTTCTTCTGTTATTCTTAGTCATTATCCAACTTTCTGAAGCATAACAAGTAATTGTGAAGACCATGGCGTGAGTTAGGCATATCTTAAACTGTCGACTGACATTATCATTTTTCAGCACTCTGGAGAGGTCCCTGAGAGCAAATTTCCCCAGTGCAATTCATCTTTTGATTCCCTAACTGCTGGTGTTAAGACTGTTGATTGTGGAGCCAAGCAAGCTGTAATTATCAACAACCTCAATCTATTCTCCATCTATCATGGTGCTGTCAATTGTCTAGTGGTGAGACTCTTGTCTTCTTGATTTCCACTTCATGGATCATGTCAGATACCTTGTTCTGTATTGGGCACAGTGAAAATAATATTCATGACCTGAAAAGACCTGTGGGAAGACTGCCCCAGATGAAAATACAGTTGTTATGTGCTAGACACTTGCAAATGTGGCTGATTCTGAGAAGAAAGGGAATCCCAGAACACTTGATTGTGCTCATGCAAAACCTATATTTGGACCAGGAGGCAGTCATCAGAACAGAGCAAGGAAACACTGCATGGTTCAAAATTGGGGAGGATATGCATCAAGGATGTGTCCTATCTCCATACCTTTTCAATCTATATGTGGAACAGATTATCTTGGAGTCTGGGCGCTATGAGGAGAAGTGTGCCATCAGAATTGGAGGTAGACTCATCAACAATGTACGTTATGCAGATGATACAACCCTACTTCCTGAATCTAAAAAGGACCTGAAGTGCTTGCTGCAGAAGGTCAAGGACTGCAGATTTCAATATGGATTGAAGCTCAACATCAAGAAAACAAAGATTGCCACCACTGGGCTGGTTGGCAGCATCATGATAGATAGTGAAGAGATAGAGATTGTTGATAGCTTCAGTTTGCTTGGTTTTACAATCAGCATTCTTGGTCAGCAGCCAGGAAATAAAACAATGAATTGCACTGGGAAAATCTGCTGTCAGAGACCTCTCCAAGTCACTGAGGAGCAATGATGTCAGTCTGGAGACTAAGGTGTGCCTGATCCAGGCGATGGTCTTTGCAATTACTTGCTATGCATTGGAGAGCTGGAAAATGCCTAGGGATGATAAAAGGAGAGTTGTTGTCTTTTAGATTTGGTGCTGGAGAAGAGTATTGAACATATGGACTGCTAGGATAACAAATTCATCCTGAATAGGGTGAAGCTGGACTGCTCCTTGGAGGCAAAGATTCTGAAGCTTCATCTGACATATGCTGGACATGTTATAAGGTGGGATCAGTCCTTGGAGAGGGATGTCATGCTTGGGAGGGTGGAGACAGTGCACTAGAGGAAGACCCTTGATGAGATGGATTGATTCAGTCACTGGGGTAATGTGGACAGGTTTGTCGGAGACAATGAGATTGGCAAGGGATAGAGCATGGTTTAGGGCTATTGTACATAGGGTCACTATGAGTTGCAGGTGACTTGACGGCATATAAAAACAACACCACCACGCACAATAACTCTGAACCCTATCTCATTGTGAGTCAATCTCACTGTCTCTTACACAACTACCCCCATTACCCCAGTTACTGCATCAATCTATCTAATCCTGAATCTTCCTCTCTTGCAATGTCCCTCCATCCTTCCAAGCATGATGTCTTTCTCCAAGGACCAATGCCTCCTAGCAACATGCCCAAAATACATGAGATAGAGGTTCAAAATTCTTGCTTTCAGGGGACAATTTTATTTCACTCTCTTCCAGACAGACCTATTTGTTCTGTTGGCAATCCATAGTATGTTCAATACTCTTTTCCAGCACTACAGTTCAAAGACATTGATTCTTCTTCTGTCATCCTTAGTCATTGCCCCGATCTCTGATGCATAGTAAGTACTTGCAAAGATCATGCCCTGGAACAGGTACATCTTGGTCTCTAGACTTTCATAATTGTTCTTTAGTACCCTGGAGAAATCTCTGACAGCAGATTTTCTTGATGCAATTTGTCTTTTGATTTCCTGACTCCTTGTGTCAAGAGTGTTGATTGTGGAGCCAAGCATGCTGAAATTATTTACAATGCCAATTTCTTTATCCATTATGGTGCTGCAAATTGGCCCAGTGATAAGAATCTTTGTTTTCCTCATAAAATACTTCATGTCCTCCTCAGCTTCAGCAAGCAAGGTTGTGTCATTTGCATAACATAGATTGTTGATGAGTCGTTCTCCAATCTTGATGCTACATTCCTCCTCATAAAGTCCACCTTCCCAAATGATATGTTCTACCTATAGGCTGAAATGGTATGGAGACAGGATGCACCCCTGATATACTCCTTTCCTGATTTTGAACTATCCAGTGTTTTATTCTGACAACTGCTTCCTGGTCCAGGTGTAGGTTTCACATGAGCACTATTAAGTGTTCTGAATTCTTCTCAATGTTAGCCACAATTTATTGGTATCCACACAGTTAAAAGTCTTTGCATAGTCACTGAAACATAGATAAATATTCCTCTTGTACTCTGTGCTTTCAACCACAATCCATCTCTGACTGGCTATGATGCCTTTAGTACCACGGTCTCTTCTAAACCCTCTTCTAAATAAAGCTTGTGTTTCTAGTACTTCTCTGTTAATGCACTAGTATAGTCATTTTTTTATAATATTCAGCAAGATTTTGTTTGTATATGATATGAGTGATACTATTCTGTAATTTCCACACTGTTCAATCACCATTTTTTGGAGATGGAATATAGATTTCTTCCAATCAGTTGTTCAGGTTGTTGTCTTCCAGATTTTTGTCCTTTGTAAATCTTGAGGGCAAAATTACTGTAAGCTGATATATTTTCTGAGAGATGTATATAAATTATGGGCTTATTTACTTCAATTGGTAGTTGAAAAAATACAGAGATGAGGCTGATGACTTAAGGAACTTAAATGGATTACTATAGTATGTTTGAGTTAAATGGGATCCCCCCATTTCTACTTTTTGAAGATACTTCTTTACTTTCGGGGGGAAAAATACTGCTTCTGACCACAGGAACTGAATAGGGCTCTTTGGAGCTCATTGCAGGTCACATTTCCTTGTCTGGGCTCACCATGGGACCTATTCCAGGATTAGTCATATCTGTCATTCTTCAAAAATGTGTAGAAATTAAAGAGAGATTGGAGAAACGTCACAGTCAATTTCATATGCTTCTCTCTAAATCTCTTACATTGCAAATCTACTTAGCCTATGTGGCAAGAGAGGATTTTTTTTTCAAGCAAAGGTTGCAAATTCCATGAAGATTCTGAAATTCTGCCTGTTCTGACATCACTGACATCTGACATCATCTGACATCATTTTCAAAGAATTTGCTGCTGAATTATGACTAACATTCTAAGTAAAGCCAGGAACACAAAAGGAGTCCCTACTTTCTGTTTCATCATGCTTTCAATTCAGCAACTACCTGAAGGATGAGGCTGCAGATGCATTAGGGATGGAAGCTCACTCACTGTAAAATACAGTTTCTTACTCAATGAATATAAAGAATGACATTGGTTTGCTATCATAACACCTATCATGATTTATTTTATCGTTTTCTCTCTTTTTAATACTTTTAGGATTGGTGGCTGCCTAGGGAAGGTGATGAACAAGAGGATGGGACTGTGTGATAATAGCAGGATTTGTTGTTGTTGTTGTCATTGTGTATCTTCACGCTACCTCTAACTCAAAGTGACCTTATATATCACAGAATGAAAACTTGTTAGCTATGCACAATCTCATAATCCTTGATATGCAAGAATCCATTGCTTTTCATGTTCTACATATCAACACAGTATCTTCTTGACCAAACTGTAGTTACCAGGTCATACCCTTCTCATAATGCAGAAGGATCAAACTGAGTTACTTCTACTTTTACCCAAACTCTGCTGTGAGTTTGAGCATACGTTCCACTAGTTTAGACGTAAACTGTTTTTATTTTAAGAACAGGACCCATAATTAAATTATGAGTCAGACAAGTAAACTGACCTAACTAACCTAGATATGTCATAGCTGTACTTATTATTAATAAAATGCAGAAAGTAACAATGTTATATGGTGATATTAATAAGAAACAGATACTCTGGGAAGAATATTCTCACTAATTAACTCCTTGAGAGGTAAATTTAATTTTAATAACAACATTATCTTTCAGCTTGAGAGGCAACTTTATAAAATATTATTTTGGTACTGTTTGCCTCTGGTTTCTATATTTTTTTCCACTATGTCAGAATATTTTCCAGTTTCTCAGTGATAGTAAGTGTTCACAATGGACTTTTTTGTCATGGGACAAAAGATAACCAAGACACAATTTTTACTAAAACATTAAGGTTCTAGGTGCAACTTCCCCTGAGATTTGACTAATTTATATGACTTAGTTAACAAATCTTTAGTGAGTATTTGGAAGCTCTAGTGTCCATTGATATTCCGTAGACTGCACTTCAAGTAAGTGATATGGGCTAAATCCCCCTGTGGTTTTAAGACTCCAAAACAGAGTCGAGGATCAGCTAAGAGTCTAAAGCAATGAGTGAATGTGTGAGTGAGTGAGTTGCTCTTGTTTAAAACTTAAAAAAAAGAAAAAAACAGACGTTTGAAGTCATAGGGCTTGATGTTGCCAAGTCTCTTTCCATTGTAAAATTCTCTAAAGTTAACCTCAAACTAATAATTCTACTAGAAAACATAGAGTTTTGCTCACAGAAAACAAAGCAAAACCACCTCATCCTTGGTAATTGCTTTTATTTACTTGCTGATAGAAGACATCTGAAGGACAAGTCTTTGCTTTACGTAATTCTCCAGGCACTTGAATTTTTGAAGAGATTAAAAGTAGGTAAAATATAATTTAAAAAACCAGTATGTACCTCCAACTCATCTTACTTTGTAACCACTTTTGTGTCTGGCCCAGAAAAGACTTGCAGGAAAAGATATTTGACTCCTGAGGATTCAGAAGATAAAATTATTATGAACTTTATTTTTCTAAGATACATTGTTTTTTCCTAAAGCATTCTCTACACCAAAAACCTGGCCAATGTATTAGCATAGTTACACAAAAGGAGTCAATGGGCTGATCTCTTTTCCTTTCATCAGGAGAGCTAGAGTCTTATAACATAGGAGTTTTCATTCAAAGCTCAGCTGTGATAACCTGAAGGTCTTGTACATAACAAATTGTCAAATAAAAGTAAATGAGGTTTTTCAATTAGCTTTCCTGGGTTGACACTGGGTAACTTAGGGGCATCTCAGGTTTAGTCATTGAAAAAGCATACATGCCATCTCAGAACATCCCTTCCCTTGGCATGTGGGCATCTGTGAGTCACCTGGAAGGTACTAAGTAGCCCTCATTTGTCTAGTGAGCCTATACCACCCCTGCTGGTGCACAGGCAAGCTTGCCACAATAACTTGGACATCTCCCTGTGTGTCTTCATGAAGGCTGCACACAGTCATTCTGTGATTCATGTTACATAGCGATGCATCCAGAAAGAAAATACTGCCAATAATTGCTTGCTGTGGAGAACTGAAGGAGGACTGGTGGCCCAGTGACTGAAGTACTCATATGCTAATTTAAGAAGTCAGCAGTACAAACTCACCAGGCCATTCTGAGGAAATGACTATTGGCTGATGTGGTAGTCTGCTTCTGTAAAGTTCAACCTACTGTCATGGGGTCTGTTTTGATCCTTCTAATCAATACCTTTGGGTTGTGCTGTTAGAGTACTGAACAATTCATAGCCTGCTAATAACAAATAAACAAACATATCTTAGAGAAAGTGCAGTCAAGGTCGTCCTTAGAAGCAAATATGTTGTGTACATGTGATTTTTTTCCTCCTTTTTTAAAAATTAATTTTAATGAAAGTATACAGAGATTTAGGGTTTCCAGTCATTCATTGTTGCACTTTTCTCCCTGCCCATCCCCTCCCCCCTAATTCACTTTTCTCCTTGATGAGTAAAAGAAAAACTCTTTAATTGCTATTCAATACCTCCCCTCAACCCCACTGCATTGTGCAGCCTTCATTCTGGACTCTTGTCATGACAATAATACCTAATCATATATCCCTTTTAAACAGTTCTCTCCCTCATCTGTTATAACGCAGTACACATCATGTTTTAAGAAGGGCCCAGTCATTAAAAAGGGAAATAATTTTGGAAAATGTCGAGTGTCAGCAACAGAGAGGAAGACCTCCAATGAGGTATAATAACACAGTGACTATAACAATTGGATCAATATAGCAAATAAGACACATGATAGGGCAAAGCTCAGATCCATTGCTGATAGGTTGCTATGAGACTTATTTGACCCAATGGCACCAAACAATGACAAGGCTATAGAGACTCCCCATTCTTGTCTCAAAGAAGAGTTGGTCACACTGAACTGTTGATCTCTCAATTAAGAGGCTCACACACCATGTCCTGTGCACCAGGGTTCACAAACTTGGAAACACTATAGACAATTCTATTCTTTCCTATCATTACTCTTGCCTAAATCTTTCCAGAAATATACTTTTCTGGTAGAGTTGTAAACCCACTCACTCATTCATTGTTTAACTGGAAACTACTCATACTTGACCCTCCATGGTTTTTCTAAGGCTGTAAATAGCAAGGGAAGTGATTGTCCATCTTTCTCCTGGTGGACTAGAACTGTTCTCGAAGTGCCACCTTTTGGTCAGAACTAGGCTGCCAGGATTTCCTAGCATTCTTAAAGGTAACAAAATAAAACCTGATGGTGAAATCTTTACTGTCCAACCAATTCAAAGTAGAAAGTTTGGAAAATAAACAAATCCATCAAGCTACCTTTAAAGAAATGCATAAATTAAATCTTAATAGTTAGGAAAGGCTATGGGCTCATAAATGTGAAGTCCCATGTTCGTACAGTAAATACCACTTGGTTGCTAACAAGAAGGTTAAAAATTCAAGTCTACTAAGAGACAATCAGGAAGGAAGATTTAAAGAACCACTTCTAAATATTCAGCATTGAAAATCCTATGGAACAAAGTTTAACTTAGATATACATAGGTACCACTGCTGTTGTTATGTGCTATGAAGTTGCATATGACCTTTAGTGACCCTATTTACAGCAGCTCTGTACCCTACCCTGTCTGGAGCCAGTCTCACTAATTCTAACAGAACAAACTCATTTCCCCAGTTACTGTATAAATCCATCTTATCCAGGGTCTTCCTCTCCTATGCTGTCCCTCTACCCTCTTTTAGCATGATGTCCTTTTCCAAGAACCAATCTCTCCTGGCCATGTGCCCAAAGTATGTGAGATAGAGCTTGAAAATGCTAGTTTCCAAGGAGAAACTTGGTTTCACGCTCTCCAAGACAGACTTTTTTTTTTCTTGGCAGTCCATGGTATGTTCAAGACTCTTTTCCAGCACCACAATTCATAGGTATTGATTCTTGTTCTGTCATCCTTAGTTATTGACAAGCTCTCTGATACATAACAAGTAATTGCAAAGACCATAGCCTGGATTAGGTGCATTTTAGTCTCTAGACTGACATTGTTGCTTTTCAGTAATCTTCAGAGGTCCCTGACAGCAGATTTTCCCAATGCAATTAGTTTTTTTAATTTCCTGATTGCTGGTGCTAAGAGTGTTAACTGTGGAGGCAAGCAAGCTATAATTGTTATCAACCTCAGTCTCTTCTCCATCTATCATGGTGCTTTAAATTAGCCTAGTGGTGAGAATCTTTGTCTTCTTAATGTTGATCTTCAAGCCATATTGAAGTCGACAATTCTTGCCCTCCTGCAGCAAGCAATTCAGGTTCTCTTCAGTAGGTACTATTAGCTGGACTTAATTTAACTTTTTCGTGAATGATGTTTGTTGTTTTTATGTTCTGTCAAGTCACTTGAGACACAGTGACCGTAAGTGCAAGAGTCTTAAACCCTGCTTTATCCTGTGCCAACCTCATTGTATCCAACACACCTACTCCCATTATCCCAGTCACGGAATCAATCCATCTCATTGAGGGTCTTCTTCTCTTGTGCTATTCCTCCACTGTCCCAAACATGATCCCTCCTTGCAACATGCCCAAAGTATGTCAGACAAAGCTTCAGAATCCTTGCCTCCAAGGAGCAGCCCAGTTTCACCTTCTCAAGTAAAAACCTGTTTGTTCTCCTTGCAGTCTATGGTATATTCGACACTCTTCTCCAGCACCATAGCTCAAAGACATCAATTTTCTATCATCCCTAGTCACTGTCCAGCTCTCCGACACACAGCAAAGACAATGGCCCAAATCAGGCACACCTTAGTCTCCAGCCTGATGTCGTTGCTCCTCAGTATTCTGGAGAGGTCCTTGACAGCTGACTTTCCAAATGCAATTCATCTCTTGATTTCCTGGATGCTAGTACCAAGAATGCTTATTGTGGAACCAAGCAAACTAAACCTAACAATTTCAATCTCTTCACCATCCATTATTATGCTGCTAATTGGCACAGTGATGAATATCTTTCTTTTCTTGATGCTGAGTTTCAATCCATATTGAAGGCTTCAGTCCTTGATCTTCTGCAAGTGCTTTAGGTCATCCTCAGTTTCAGCAAGCAGAGTTGTGTCATCTGCATAGCAGAGGTTGTTGATGAATCTTCCCCCAGTCCTGATGCCACATTCCTCCTTATATAGCCCAGCATCCCATATGATCTGTTCTGCATACAGATTGTAAAATTATGAAGACAGACTACATCCCTGGTGGACACCCTTCCCAATTTTGAACCATGCAGTGTTTCCTTGCTCTGTTCTGATGACTGCCTCTTGGTACAAGTATAGGTTTCACACAAGCACAATCAAATATTCTGGGATTCCCATTCTTCTCAGAGTCAACAACAGTTTGTTGTGATCCACACAGTCAAAAGCCTTTGGACAGTCAATGAAGCACAGATAGACATTTCTCTGGTACATTCTGGTTTTTGACAAAATCCATTTAACATGAGCTATAATATCCCTAGTACCACAGCATCTTCTAAACCCATCCTGCACATCTGACAGTTCTCTGTTGATGCATTGTTCCAGTCATTTTTTGATAATTTTCAGCAGAATCTTGCTTGCACCACTGTGATGCACCATTCGTTGGAATGGAAACAAATAATGATCTCTTCCAGTCAATAGGCCAGTTGGCTGTCCTCCAGATATCTTGGCACAACTTAGTGAGCACATCCAGGGCAGCTTCTGTCTGTTGAAATACATCAATTGATATGCCGTCAAGTCCTGGAGCCTTGTTTTTTTGCCAATTCTTTCAGAGCAGCTTGAACTTCCTCCTTCATCACCACAGGGTCTTGGCTCATATGTCGCTTCATGAAATTTTTCTGTGTCACCCAATTTCTTCAGGTACAATGACTGTAAACTCTTTCCATCTGCTTCTAATACTGAATCTATCAGTCATTTTTCTAACTGGATAAATGTCTTTCATCTGATCCTTTCCGTAAAATGCTTGTCTGTCAGATACTATCATAAAAAAAAAATCCAGACAGACTAGGAAGAAAGATTGACCATTCACTTCTGAAATAACAGGCCTTCAAATACTCTATGTAGAATAGAGCACATTTAGACCAGTAGACATGGCAATTGAGGCTGAGATCTCAGATATGGAGGCACAAAGAAGGAGGAACAGCTGTAAGCAGACACTAGTGATTGGAATGTGGAATGTGAGAAGCATGAATGTAGGAAAACTGGACATTGTTTAAAAAGAAATGGAATGCATAAATATTGACATAGTAAGTATTGGCAAAGTGAGATGGTTTGGCATGGGACATTTTGAATCAGATAACCATATGATCTACTATGCTGAGGATGAAAAGGTGAGAAAAATTGGGGTTGCTTTAATAATCAAGAAAATAATTTCTAGATCCAATGTGAAATACAATGTGGGGAGCGACAGGATAATATCCATATGCATACAAGGAAGACAAGTGAATACCACCATTATTCAAATATATGCACTGACAACTAGAGCCAAAGATAAG
Source organism: Elephantulus edwardii (assembly GCF_000299155.1). Taxonomy (NCBI): domain Eukaryota; kingdom Metazoa; phylum Chordata; class Mammalia; order Macroscelidea; family Macroscelididae; genus Elephantulus; species Elephantulus edwardii. The sequence continues at coordinate 18,174,240 of NW_006399782.1, read as the reverse complement.
AAAATAGAAGATTTCTAGCAACTTCTTCAGACAGAAATTGATCAAACATGCAATCAAGATGCATTGATAATAATGGGTGATTGGAATGCAAAATTTGGGAACAGGGAAGAAGGATCAGTAGCTGGAAAACATGAACTTGGTGACCAAAATGAAGCTGGAGATAGAATGATAGAATTTGCACATCCAATGTTTTAGTTATTGCAAATACATTTCATAAGAAACACAAATGCAGGTGATACACATGGATTTCATGTGATGGTATGCATAGAAATCAAATAGATTCCATCTCTGGAAAGAATTGCTGGAGAAGCTCAACATCAGCTGTGAAAACCAGGCCAGGTGCTGATTGTGTAAGTTCAAGCTGGAGCTGTAGAAAATAAAACCAAATCCACAGGGTATTAGAAAAAAAAGGACCTTAAGTCTATCCCACTCAAATTTCAAAACCATCTCAGGAACAGGTTTGAGGCCTTGAACACCAATGAATGAAGACCAAATGAGCTCTGGGAGGATATCAAGACTATCATCCATGAAGAATGCAAAAGATCATTCATTACAAAGGCAGAAGAAGAAGAAAAGAGCAAGATAGATGTCAGATGAGACTTTGAATTTTCTATTAGAGCACCAAGAAGCCAAGGCTGAAGAAAGAAATTAAGAAATCAAAGAGTTGAGCAGAAAATTTCAAAGGGCAGCTTGGGAAAACAAAGCAAGGTATTTTAATGAAATATGCAAAAAGCTGGAGTCATAAATTCAAAAGGGCTCAATTTTAATGAATAATTTAACTTAAAAATCTGGGAAGAGACATCTAAAACAGAGACTCAAACTCACTGCTGTCAAGTCAGAACCAACTCATAGCTGACCCTCTAATGGGTTTTAAATCACACAGGAGATTGCCCATCTATCTCCTACATCTAAATCCCAAAGATTCATTTATTTATTTTACAAAATTTTAATCCATATAATACCAAGACACCAAGCTAAAATAATACGGCAGAGAATAAAATACAGTGAAATTTTGATAATTTAGAAGCATTATTTTTAGTAACCTGGAACATATTAGGATACGTAAGCGTACTAAGCTGGAAGTTTCCAGCGAAATGTGAGGGTAGAGAATGGAATGGTACTAAGAGAGGCCCTGAACACTTAGTTTAGTTAACACATATCTACTTATTGCCAAGGTTATCCTACAAACATCAAGTCATTACATGAATATTACCATTATGCAGACATTAAAATGACCAAATTAGCCAAGAAAATTAAGCATGGTTAGATCAGTACATAACCACCAAATGACATCTTTATATAACTGACAAGTCAAAACAATTTTTATTTTCACAATAAGGGTTACTCGTCTCTCAACTCAGTATTCATTACCTCTAGATCTACTCTGTCAATACGCAAAACAGCTGCATAATAGGGATGGAGGTTGTTTGTTTTCACTGTTCTGTAAGTGCTGTCAGATAAAGCATAATAAATTGGGAAGTAGTATATTTAACTTAGCAGCACTTATCATTTTCACAGGGACATATTATTATCACACATTTTTTTTCAAAGGAGAAAACAGTATCTGCTTTTAATTACATTTATAACTTGAAATTAACTGGGCAGAATTTGAATCCAGGTATCTTTGCTCTAAAGCTGGGATCTGTTCCAGCATATCATAGAAGAAAGAGAATTACACATAACACACTTAATAGGGTTTAGATTTAAAATTAAAATTGTGGGATTAACTTGTATAAACTGCTTAGATTCTATTTCTCCAGTGAGTGCAGAGAGCAATCTACAAAGGTCAGACCTTAATTATCCTCCACACATGGACTCAGTTACTCTGGACTGCAGGAGAACACTAGGTAGTCTCCTCCCACAAAGTTGTCTATCCTTAAAAACTCGATAGAGCATTCTAATAAAGCTGGAGTCAATTTGACTACAGTGGGTATAACAGAATTACATTGAGGGTTTGCTTTTGCCATCCAGCCCAATCTCATTTGGTGAGAGGCAGAGTGGGAAAGCTAAGTACCTTGTTACTTCTTCATCTTCTTCAGGGCTTTCCTCAGATGTAAATCTATGTTTTATGAACTATGCAAAGGCATTTGATTGTGTAGATCACACAAACTATAGCTAACATTGAGAAGAATAGAATTGTCAGAACACTTTATAGTGCTCATGTGAAATCTAGACTTAGACTAAGAAATTGTTATCCTTATAGAAAAAGTCTGCAACTTGCTGTACAGAGGTAACTTGTGGTTGCTGTGATGCTAAACACTGTGACACTGATGTGTCAAATGTAATAATGGGTACCAATGGTGGACAGTGTTTGGTGGCGCTCCCCAATTCAAACAAGCTTGGAAGCAGGAATGACAGCCACTTCCAAAATAGCTTGCCTCCAGAAACCTTATGAATCTTGTAATGAGAGTTATGCAAGCATTTAGGCCTTTCATTCATAGGATGACTATGAGTTGCCTATGACTCAACGACACTTAACAACAACAATAAAAAAGGGGTTTAAATATGTTTTATAATCTGGAAGGGTGTGCATCAGGGGTGTATCTTTTCTCTGTATGTATTCAATCTGTATGCTGGGGAAATAATTTATGAATCTGGACTCTGTAAAGAAGAACATAGTATTAATATTTGGAGGAAGAATCATTAACAGCTTGTGCAGTATGGATGACACAACCTTGCTTGTTGAAAGTTGAGTGGGATCTGAAGTATTTGTTGCAGAAGATCAAACACTGCAGCCTTCAATTTGGATTGCATCTTAACATCAAGAAACAAATGTCCTTATCACTGGGCCAGTGGACATCATAATGATAGATGAAGAAAGGATTGACACTACTAATAATTTAATCTTGCTTGGATCTACAATCAACACCTTTGGTAGTAGTAGTTGTCAGAAGATAAGAAGAGGTATTTCTTTGAGCAAGTCAGCTGCCAGGGATCACTCCAAAATACTGAAGAGCAATGAAGTCAGTTTGAAGAGTGAGCCTGATTCAGGGCACAATCTTTTCCACTTGCTATGCATCTGAGAACTGGACAATGAGTAAAGATGACGGAAGAATTATACCTTTGAATTGTAATATTGAAGACGAGTACTGACCATCCCATGGACTGCAAAAAGAGCAAACAGGTATATCTTGGAACTTTTTCCAACACCTTTGTTGCTGGAGTGTTCTTTGGAGGCAAGAATGGCAAAGCTCTGTCTCATACTTTGGACATGCTGCTAAGGAAACACATTCCTTGGGAAAGGATATTGTGCTTGGAAGTGGGGAGGGTCAGTGAAAGAGAGGGAGATCCCCCTAGAGATGGATTGTCGTGGTGACTGCAACAATGGGCTCAAGTGTATCAAAGATGATGAGGATGGCACAAAACAGGACAGTATTCAGGTCTACCGTTCATAGTGTCACAGTGAATCATACCTGACTTGACGGCACCTAACAACAACAACAACAACAAAAAAAAAAATAACAACACTCCTAGCCAGAAGACTCTCTCTATTGCACTATTATAAAGGACAAATACCTTCCCTCAGCTCTAGTATACCTTTTACATCTGTCGAGAGAGCAGAAAACAGCATAGGGGCATAGGGCCATGAACATCATTATGAAAGGGCTGAAAAAAGTGAGACTAGTACATCCCCTCAGTGCCCTACAGCAGAAAACAGTCCCACGATACCGATAGAGCCACACGAGCAGCAACAGGTTCATTTATTTGTTGGTGATTCAAACTTTACTCACAGTCATGGTACCAAGAACGGAGTTTATTAGGAAAATAGTTGGACAGTAGGAGAGGCAACTGTCCTAAAGCACAATTCCTCAATTAGTTCAGGCTCCAGTTTCAGTACAGCAAGCAGCTTTCCCTTCTATCATCAAAGGCAAGAATAGCAAAATCCTTTATACTGTGGCCTTTATCTCAGGACTCCTTGGGTTATACCTTGACACAGTTTCCCCACAGCAATGCCACAGTCTCTTCATCATGATCACTAAGTTCTCACCACCAGGGTCTCACTACCAGAGTTTCATTCTCAACAAGGTCTTGCTACAGTCTGTCTCATGTCTTGTTGCTTCAAGTCTTGCTGCCACAAGTCTTGCTCTCCAGAGTGGAAGCACTCTCTCTCTTATCCTAATTCCAGAGCTGTTGATTATTTGCAAGACCATGTGTCTAGAGTTAAGGTAGCTGGAGACAAGAGAGGGCTGACTGTGATGACTAAAAAAAGTGTTAACACCACACCATTTCTCTGTCTTCTCCATAGCACTATTATCATCTAACATACTTCCTTGTTTTAGTTTTTTCCCCATATTTAGCCTTTTAACTCTCTTCTCATCTAGTGTCTAGGTTTTATTAGAGTAGAATTTTAAAGAAAACCTTTTACAAAAGCTTTTTCTGCTTTCTTTTTTTTGAGTATCTAGAAGGAAATATACTACTTGTTGCTAGCTGTTGTTTCATCATCTTCAGATTCATAGCGTTCCTATGGCAATGGAATACAAAGCTGTCTGGTCCCCAAATTCATCCATAGGGTTTTCATTCACTATTTTTCTAAAATAGATTGCCAGGCCTTTCTTCCTTGTTATGTTAGCCTAGAAGCTCTCCTGAAAGCTATTCAACATCATAGTCTCTCTCTCCCTCTCTCTCTCTCTCTCTCTCACACACACACACACACACACACATATACACACTTTCACTCACAAATGAATGAAGATTTCATGTAAAGTACACAGACCAGAAATCAAATCTACTTCTAGCACATGGAATGGGAGGAATCTTCCTCTGAACTACCACTGCCTCCAAAGAAAATGTAGTATGTTAAATAAGTATTTGTGGAATATATTAAATATTTACTAACATAGTGGCCTAATGGTAAGAAAATTCACTGCAATCCCAAAGGCATGCAGCTCAAACTCATTAACTCTTCTGTAAGAAGAGGATGGATAATCTCCTCCCATGTGGTTTACTGTCTCTGAAAATCTACTGGAGGGTCAGGTATGAGTCAGTTCTGACTGGATTGCTTAAAACAATAAAAGCAAATATGGTGGGCTACAGGCAAGAAGTTGCACTGTAATCCCAGAGGTATACGGTTCAAATTCACTAGCTGTTCCTCAGGAGAAGGATGGATAGTTACCTATGAAAACCCACTGGAGGGTCAGGTATGAATCAGTTCAAATCAGCCACAGACGACAACAACAACAACAATATTTAGGCAGTGTGAGATTCTAGAAAAATTTCAAGGCATAGTTTTCCTATGCCTACTACTTAATTTAGGTATTATTATCAGTTTGTGAAATAAGGATATTGCCTTCACACTTAGAATAGTTGTTTTTGAGAATGACATTGGAGCTGGAAATTGTGATCAAAAAGCTTCTAATGTATCCATGCTTTTTGAAAACTTTATAAGAACAAATTGATGAACTATTTGTTAAACTAAAAACATAAAATAAAGCAATGAGATAAAATCAACTTCATTATTGTTACTCCCATTTCCCTCATGGAATTTGCATAGAACTTTCCAACATGATTTGCATATGATTGATGCTCAGTGAACATGTCACTGCATAAAAGGCTTGCCAATTAATAATAACAAAATTGTAGTGTGCCAGGTATGTATTACTAAAATTAAGAGAGGATGTGATTTTGATATAACATAAATTTAATATTTTTACAAATCATCCCCACCAATTACATAAATGTAGTCTCATTTGTTTTCCACAGTCAAGATATGGGAAAAGTTTTGTGCTACTACCTTTCTTTGTTGAAAGAACACTATCACTATTACCACTACTACCACCAATATTATCAGCTCATATAGAGTATATTAATCACTGTAGTATATACACACATGTTGTGTATATGTATATTCTTTAGAACTGTGGACTTGGAGTAGAGTAGTGAATATACAAATGAAACTGTCTTGGAGGAAGTGCAATCATTGTGTTCTGCAGCTTTAGAGGCAAAGATGAAATTTTGCGTTATACACTTTGGACATTTTTTCCAGGAGAAGCCAGGCCTTGGAAAAGAACAACATACTGAGAAAGATCAGAGAAGTAAAAGAAGATCCTTATGGAAATAATCAAAAGAGAGTTTGTAAGAATTGACTTAAACATGTAGATCATGACAACAATGCAGAATAGAGCAAAGTTCTTGAGATGTATTGTTCATAGAGTAGTTATGAATTGTAATATATGGCATGGTTTGTGATACATGCTCATGTGTGAATCCTGGTTTCCACACAGTGGGTAAGCATTTGGTTACTAACTGAAAACAGTGGTTTGAACATGCTACATTCTGTGGAAGAAGAAAAGGAAATTGATTTTTGTAAAGATTACAACCTTGGAAACTCTACGGTGCAATTGTACTCTGTTCTACAGGGTCATTGTAAATCAGAATGGACTCAGTGTAAATGGGTTAGGGGTAGCTTGAACCTATCAATCTTCACCATAGGAAAAACCTTCAGCAGCGTGCTAATGTAAAGATTAAAACCTAGGCAGCTATATTGTTGTTTTTGGTAGGTGCCATCGAGTTGACTTCTAGCTACCCTCTGAATAAACGATCGTATTTTGCCCTATCCTGTGCCAGCTTCACAATCTCCACTATACTCAAGGTTATCGTTGCGGTCACTGTGCCAATTCACTTAACTGAAGTTCTTCCTTTCTTTCATTGGCTCTTTAGTTTTCCAAGTATAGTAGCATTTCCCAAGCCTCCTCTAACTATATGCTCTAAGAAGCAGTCGTCAGAACAGAGCAGGGAGACACTGGATGGTTCAAAATCATGAAGGGGGTCTATAGGGGACGTAGTTTGTCTCCATACCTTTTCAATCTGTATGCAGAACAGATCATCTGAGATGCTGGTCTGTACAAGGAGGAATGTAGCATCAGGATAGGTGGAAGAATCATCAACAACCTGCGTTATGCAGATGACACAACATTGCTTGCTGAAACTGAGGAGGACCTGAAATGCTTGCTGCACAAGGTCAAGGACTGCAGTCTTCAATATGGACTGAAGCTCAACATCAAGAAAACAAAGATTCTCACCACTGGGCCAATTGACAGCATTAGTATGGATGGTTAAGAGATTGAGATAGTTAACAGTTTTTGTTTGCTTGTTTCCACAGTCAACACTCTTAGTAACAGCAGCCAGGAAATCAGGAGATGAATTGCATTGGGAAAATCACCTTTGATGGACCTCTCAAGAGTACTGAAGAGCAATGACGTCAGGCGGAGACTAAGGTGCACTTGATCCAGACTATGGTCTTTGCAATTACGTGCTATGCATCGGAGAGTTGGACAGTTAATAGGAATGACAGAAAGAGAATTGATGCCTTTGAGCTGTGGTGCTGGAGAAGAGTGTTGAATATATCATGGCCTGCAAGGATAACAAACAGGTCTGTCCTGGAGAGGGTGAAGCCAGAATGTTCCTTGGAGCCAAGAATTCTGAAGCTTGATCTGACATACTTTGGACATGTTGCAAAGAGGGAATGGTCCTTGGAGAGTGACATCTGTTTGGGAGAGTAGAGGGACAGCACAGGAGAGGAAGACCCTCGATGAGATGGATCGATTCTGTGAATTGAGTGGTGAGAATGAGTGTGTTTGAGATGGTGAGGTTGGCACAGGATAGAACGGTGTTTAGGGCTCTTGTACATAAGATCACTATGAGTCTCAAGCAACTTGATGACACATAACAACAACAACAACAACAATATGCTCAAAGTATATATCATCATCCTTATTTTTTACAAAGACCCTGGCTGCACTTTCTCTAAGACAGTTTTGGTTCTTCTTTTAACAGTCCATGGAATGCTCATTACTCTTCAACAGAACTACAATTCAAAAACATCAATTCTTCTGTGGACTTCCTTATTTGTTGTTCAACTTTGGCAAGCATACAGAGAAATGGAAAAGTCATGGTTTAGGTCAGAGGCTCTTTAGCCTGTAAAATGACTCCCATAATGTTTGGCAATTAAAGAAGTTCTTCAGAGTAAATTTGCTCAATGCAACAAGTCTTTCAATTCTTTGTCTGCCATTATGATGACTGTTGATTAATTTCAATTTTTCTTCATTTATCATGATGTCTATTTGGCTAGTTGTGAGGATTTGTGTTTCTTTGATTGTGAGGTGTAATTCATACTTAAGGCTTCAGTCTTAATCTTCTTCAGCAAATATTTCAAGCCCCTTTCACTTTTTATAAGCTAGGTTGTATCAGCTCCATATCAGATTGTTAATGAGTCTTCCTTTGATCCTTATGCCACATTGTTCTTTATATATTATGTTTTTGTTGTTGTTGTTTGATGCCGTCGAGTCGTAGACGACTCATAGCGACCCTATGATCGAATGGCCTGAGCACTGTTCGTACATAGAGTTTCCGGAGGCAAGCCATTTCGGAAGTGGATGCCGCTCCTCCTTTCAGGCTTGATTTAGTCGGGAAGCTCCAGCCAACATTGTCCATCATGGGTAGCCATTACCACGATTGGCACATCACTGTCATAGGATATATTAAATCCCAATAAGAACAATTCACTATGACCAAACCAATTCCAATTCATAAGAGACTTTAGGACAGAGTATATCTGTCCCATAGGACTTTTAAGGCTATAAATCTTTTTGAAAGCCAATTAATTACCTTATCATTCTTCCACAGAGTGGAAGACTATACAGCAATATATTCCCAAATTGATTATAATTTATATTAATGTCTATATATAATAAACCATTTTCCAAAATCTTTATTTAATATTGCTTCTTGCGTTTCATTTAGGTTTACTTCTACTTTTAATAGGGGGGGGAAAAAACAACCAAAATAAAACCTAGTATTTTCCCAGTCTGTGAGTATACATTGCAGTCTTTTATTTATTATATTAT
>NW_006399782.1:18158686-18165297 GCF_000299155.1 Elephantulus edwardii | reverse complement strand
ATTATATATTTCTATTATTATAATTCTTTCTAATCATTGTAATATTTATTATGTTGCAGCCTTTATTTATCTGAATGTTTTTATTTTTCTGTAAGTCTTGAATAATATTTTTACCTTAGTTGGTGTCTAGGTAGTTTAAAGTTATTTTCCTTTAACCTGACTTTCTAATAAAATTATTTCACTTCCAGCTACTCTAGAATCTAATATAATTGGTATAGTCTGCAATAAGTTGTATCATTTTTGTTTGATAGGCAATCTGCTTTTACCATATATATTTGGAAATTTTTTTGCACCTTTGTCTTTTATGTCAAATAGTTTTACAATAATATATATGGATTTTCATATATAACTATTGCCATTTTTTTGCGAGTATGCTTTTTCCCCAAAAAAGCTATGACTTATATTTCAAATTCTGGCAAAGTTTCAGACATGCTTAAATTATTATTTAAGAACAATACTTTCTATTCTCTTTTAAAGTCCTATTAGATGTAATCTGAACAGTAAAATCTTCAGCAGCTAACTGAAAATTTGGTGGTTAAGTCCATAGGAGAAAGAAGTGACAGTCTGCTCTCCTGAAGATGGTAGCCTTGAAAATCATATGAGCTTGTTCTACTGTCATATTGAGCTGCCATACGTAGAATAAACTAGGTTAGGCCTTGGGTTTGGGTAGCTTTACACATCCAGACCAGTTCCAATCATTCCACTCTGCATGGAGTTTTATATGTTAATTCCAGTTCCTACTTTGACATTAAAATGTTCACATTGAGACACTTAAACACTTATGCTTCCCCCAAGGGACTTCTATTTTGAGCTTCTGTTCTGCTCCATGTATTTTCTTTAATTTTTTACTGTGGGAGATTTCCCTGTTAATTACCGATTATAAAACTTACACTTTCTTTCTGAGTGACCAGGATTAATTTGAAAAACTCCATTGATGGCATGCTTGTTTAGTTTTGTTCCATTTGTGGGCAAGAATTATTCTCAAAGAATGAGAACATTACTATCATTTTTCTTTTTAGCCCAAGGAGGAAAATAGTTGGTAAGTCATGATTATAAGTGATTTTACAGTTTTACTAATTATAACTATTTTCATTTCTCTGATTAATTGAAAAGAAGTGGTAAAGGATCACAGAAAATTGTTATGAACTGCCTTTCAAATACAGAAATCAGGGATGGGATTTAATCATTCAGAGTTGTTATTAGGTGCCCTCAAGCGGACTACTACTACTCTCTGAACAACAGATCAGAAGCTTACCCTGTTCTGTGTTGTTCTAATGAGCTCCACCATGTTCGGGCCCATTGTTACAGTCAATCCATCTTGAGGATTCTTATCTTTTTCACTGACTCTCTATGTTTTCCAGAATGATGTCTTTTTCTACAGTCCAGACCCTCCTGATAACATGCTCAAAGCATCTGTGCGACAATGTTTCACAATCCTTGCTTCTAAGGAGCACCCAGGTTTCATTTCCTCCACAATGGAATTGTTTGTCCTTTAGGCAGTCCATATTTAATATATTTAATATGCTTACAGCACTGCAATTTAAAGGTATTGATTCCTCTTTAGATTTTCTTCTTCATTGCCAACTTGCAGGTACAAATGAAACAAATGAATATACATAGTTTGAATTGTTGTTGCTATTGTTATGTGCCATTGAGTCACTAGTGACGCAAAGCGACCCTATGTACAACAGCCTATACTCTGCTTTGTCCTGTGCCAATCTCACTGTCTCCGACACACCCATCCTGATTATCCCAGTCTGTGAATAGGTCCACCTCCTAGAGGGCCTTCCCTTCCTGTGCCTGCCCTCCAACCTACCAAGCATGATGTCATTCTCCAAGGATCGGTTTCTCCTTACAACATGACCAAAATATGTCAGACAAAGCCTCAGAATCCTTGCCTTCAAGGAGCAACCTGGTTTAACCCTTTCCAGGATGAATCTGTTTGTTTTCTTAGCAGTCCATGGTACCCTCAATATTCTTCTCCAGCACCACAGCTCAAAGGTATCAATTTTCCTTCTATCCTCCCTAGTCATTGTCCAACTTTCTGATGCATAACAAGTGATTGCAAAGACCACAGCCTGTATCAGACACACCTTAGTCTCCAGAGAGACACCATTGCTCTTCAGTACTTTGGAGAGGTCCCTAACAGAAGACTTTCCCATCGCAATACATCTTTTCATTTCCTGGCTGCTGGTGCCAAGAGTGTTGACCATGGAGCCAAGCAAACTGAAGCTGTGAACAATCTCAATCTCTGCACCATCCATCCTGATGCTACCAATTGATCCAGTGGTGACAATCTTTGTCTTCTTGAAATTAAACCTCAATCCATATTGAAGGTTGCAGTCCTTGACCCTCTGCAGCAAGCACTTCAGGTCATCCTCAGTTTCAGCAAACAGGGTTGTGTCATCTGCATAATGCAGATTGTTGATGAAACTTCCAGCAATCCTGATGCCACATTTCTCCTCATAGAGCCCAGCCTCCTGGATGATCTGTTCTGCATAGAGGTTGAAAAGGTATGGAGACAGGACACATCCCTGGCATATGCCCTTCCTAAATTTGAACATGCAGTGTTTCCTTGCTCTGTTCTGACCACTGCCTCTTGGTTCACGTATAGGTTTCGCATTAGGTGCATTTTATTCTTGAAACTGACATAATAGCTTTTTAATACTTTAAATAAATTTTTTACAGCAGATTTTCCCAATGCAACATATTTCTTTATTTCTTAGCTGTTGCTGCAATGAATGTTTACTGTGAACCCGACTAGAATTACAACCTTAGCAACTTAAATCTGTTTTTCCACCCATCATTATGTTTCTTTCTTGTCCAATGATGAAGATTTTGCTTTTTGTGTTAAGATATACTCTATATTGAAGGTGGTAGTCTTTGATCATATGTAAGTGCTCCAAGTCTTCACTTTCTGCAAGCCACATTGTTTCCTCTCTGTAAGATAATATTTGATGAGTCTTCTTCAAAATCTGACACCGTATTCTTCTTCATATAGTCAAATATCTTGGACTGTTTGTTTGACATACAGATTGAATAGGTATAGAGAGAATGTATAATCCTGATACAACCCTTTCTGATTTTACACTACGTAGTGTCCCAATCCTTTTGCTTGGTCTCTGTATAGATTTTGCTTGAGAACAATTCACTATTCTGATATTCCTATTTTCTCAGTGTTAACCATACATTGTTATGAACCACACAGCCAAATACCTTTGGTCATAAAACACAGTCAAATGTCTTCTGGTATTCCTTGCTTTCAGTCAAGATCCATCTGAAATCAGCCTTCAGATTCCTGTACGACATCTTCTTCTAAATCCAGCTTTCACAGTAAAAGAATATGTTTGTGCAGATGTATGCTTACATGTACTTATCTAATAAACTTAGATTATGTTAATGAAGATACTATTAAGTAAATATAAGTATCAACAATCTTATTTGTGAGTTATATTTATGAATATTCATAATTAATACTTTTATTAAGAGTGTTTTTTATAGTTATTTATAGTAACATAGTTATCTAACCACTTACTTAAATTGGAGCACTCTGGTAATATAGTGTCATTTGAATCCTTAACCAAAAGTACTCTTTTCCAATATATTTATAGAAGTAATTTTTGAAAATAATTTTAATAATTTTGCATAAAAATATCAAAATAATACTTATTCTCTATGATTGAGGCCATACATCAATAACTAAAATTGACAGATTAAGCTGGGTTTCATTTCCTTGAAATAAAAACCAAAACCAAACATTATCCATAAAGAAATAAAGATTACTCTGCGGCTATTGCTTATAGATTCACTAGTGAATGAAAAGTTCTCCAAAAGAGTAAAAAAGACTCATTTTGAAGCAAAGTACCACATTCAAGTGTACTCTTTTGAAAGATAAATTATTTGATTTTGTAAATTTTCTTTAGAAATTTGTTTTATTATACTATCAATTTTTATATGTGTGCATGTATATATATAGCCAAATTATAGTATATTTTACTGTCTAATTTGATCAAAATTTAAACCAAGGTTCTGTTTAGATCTCCTAATCTTTAGTTTTTAATAACTTCATTAAGCATTTTACAAATGAAATTGCTTTTAGCTTCTACTACTTACTCTTTTCTGATCAAGCACCATACAATTCCCATGATACTTCATCAATTAATTTATTGGAACACACTGAAGACGTTAAAGACACAAAACTCAAGCCATTTTTAATATGAAAAAGAGGCTTCATTCATCTATTTTAGAAAACATATAAATCATGTTTAAAATGATTGAGTCATGTATATATAATATGAGGACAATAGCAAGAAGAGTTGTATATTTTTTTCTAAGAAATGCCAATATTATATTGAGAATATGGCCATGAAATAAATTGAGGAATGATGCTGGCATTAAAAGTTAGAATGTTTTACTTTAAAAGGCACTTCTTGGTACATTTTTAAGTTGTAAACTCTTCTAATGCTTGTGAGTATTGAAAAAGAACTATTTTATCCTGATATTAAAATGCAAAGATGAATAATTATTGTCAAGTCAACACAACTAAGAAATTATGACATTATAAAATTAGTAATATAATTTATCATTTTAATATAATTTTATCAATTAAAAAAAGTACCAAGTTATCTATAGATATTCCACCTTAAAAAAGTTCTCTTTCTCTCAGAAGACACGACAGTCTATTAAAACTGCTATTTTGCCTCTAACCCTTATTCCCTCCATGCATCTCTGTGTGTGTTCTTTCTCTACACTTTGAAATATCCTTTAATCTACTGTTATTTGCTTGCTTTTGCTGTCTTTTTAGCCAAATTCTAGTAAACACATGCATAAATGATGTTGTGGAGGAGAAACTAAAAGGATTATGGTTATTTTTCCATCCCTTTTAGGAGTTTGATCTCAGAAAAAGGAATTTATCTAATGGCTTAGGATAAGAAATTGTGCTACCAATCCAAAGGTCTGTCATAAGGCTCAAATCCACCAGCTGCTTCATGGAAGAAAGATAGGCAAGCTTCTCCCACGAGACGTACTGCCTCTGAAAACCTGCTGGAGGACCAGCTGTGGGTTCCAACTTGATGATACACAACAACAATACAGTGAAGCCAGCCTCAAAAATGTCTAAGAGAATGATGGCTTCCTCTTTGATGTCATATGCATTTAGACTTTTCTAAACAAGATAAAGAGGAATCCCTGAATAGTGCAAATCGCTACATTTAACTAGGAGCTTAAAATCTGGAAGTTCAAACTCACTCGGAGGATTTTGGGAAGAAAGCCTGTTGAACTGCTTCTAAAAAGTCACAACTTTAAAAATCCTGTGAAAAAGTTTTACTGGAACACATGGGTCTCCATCAGCTGAAATGGACTCAATAACAACTTAAAGCACAAGATAAATATAGACAATTGCATAAATGTGAAATATTATTTTATTTATTTTCTCCTACATACGAATCTAAATTAGTAAACTATTTACAAGATTTTCTCAGGGTAGTAAAAACATCTATCTGTAAGTCATGTTGTTGTTGTATATCATTAAGTCAAAACTAACTCATAACTGACCATCTAGTGGATTTTCAGAGGCTATAAATCCCATGAAATGATATTGTTTATCTTTCTCCTATGTAGCAGTTGTTGGACTTGAATCACTTGCCTTTAAATAGACCTGGCAACACCTTCTGCATTAGGCCACTAGAGCTCCCCAGTAACTCACAGTCCATTAAAATGAAATTAATATAAGGTATTATTAACTGGGTAGCTACTAAATATCAGACTCTGAAATAAAGACTTTAGATTATACTTTCTTTTAATACTTGCATGCATGCACACATAAACATAGATAGAGGAAAAGGAAAGGCTGGGAGGGGAAGAGAGAGAGAAGAGGAAATGAGAAAGATGAGAGAGTTTCTGTTATTACTTTTATTAAAGTATTATGGAAAAAGAAACTCAAACACACAAAATAACCTAACTTGTCCCCAAACAGCCAGTAAACAAATCAGTTAGGAAAATAATTGATATGGTTTGACTTCAGAAGCTATGCTCTTAAATAAACATGTTTTAAATGCTTAGACTAAGTTTGGGACCTTGTAAATAAAACATTCCAAATATCAGACTCAAGTCTATAAAAAAATTACACGATAGTTATTATTTCCATGTATGAGTTGGTTGTGCAGATGGATATTTACCTAATTCATAAGAATAGGATTCCTTGAGATAGCCAATGGAATTTTGTGAGATATTCCTTAGAATATTTTTAAAAAGAAGTTTTTCCCTATAAAGGTGTGAATAGCTTCAATTTAGAGTTTATTACTGAGCCAGCATGGATTTTGAGAAGAGCTGTTGGCTCAGCCAATACCAGCTAAGAACTGTGCTAAGTATGTATCAGAACCATGCTATTCTACGACAAATAAGAAATGAAATATTGAAGAAGAAAATGATTCTTCTTAGATTTATATAACCTTTGATATTTATCATTTCATGAGACAGTAATAACTCAAAGGCAAATTTATTCCTTTGCTTTATTTAGAACTATATATGTTGCTTTGTTTTCTACAGTTGATTGTTATTGATGATTCTTTCTTTCCTTTCTTTTCCTTCCTTCCTTCCTTCCTTCCTTCCTT
>NW_006399782.1:18130438-18158536 GCF_000299155.1 Elephantulus edwardii | reverse complement strand
CTTTCTTTCTTTCTTTCTTTCTTTCTTTCTTTCTTATAGTAAGTGGTATAGTGGTTAAGGAATTCCACTACTAATCTTAGAGTTAAAGGTTTAAAAATCCACCAGCTATTCTATGAGACTATGAGGTAGTCCATTTTAGTTAAGATTTATGGCCTTAGAAACCATAGGGATAGTTATAGCCCATCCTACAGGGTCAATATTCATTGAAATCAAATCAATGGCAGTAAATGTTGTAGATTTGGATAACTACCAAGGCAACTAATATACTCTTTCATTTATCTCTATCAGAGGTATTTATACTTGAAACAAATGCAGAAATGACAGTGTAGATCATTTTACCAATCAGAATTTTTAGACTACATTGTTGTTGTTAAGTATCATCAAGTCACCTACAATTCATAACGGTCGAATGTCCAACAGCTCTGAAGCCTGCCCTGCCCTGAGCCAATCTCACTGATTCCAACACACCAACCTCCATTGTCTCAGTTACTGTATCAGTCCATTTTGTCTGAGGTCTTCTTCTCCTGCACTGTTCCCCCACCCTTCCAAGCATGATGTCCTTCTCCAAGGATCAGTCCCTCCTGACCACATGCCCTAAGTATGTGAGATGGAGCTTCAAAATCCTAGCCTCCAAGGAGAAACTCAAAGACAGAGCTATTTGTTTTCTTGGCAGTCCATGGTATGTTCAAGACTCTTCTCCAGCACCATAACACAAAGACATTATTCTTCTTCTATCATCCTTAGTCATTGTTAAGCTCTCTGATGCATAATAAGTAATTTCTATGACCATAGCCTGGATTAGGTGCACCTTAGTCTATATACTGACAATGTTGCATTTCAGTAATCTCGAGAGGTTCCTGACAGCAGATTTTCTCAAAACAATTCATCTTTTGATTTCCTGATTGCTGGTGTTAAGAGTGTTGATTGTGGAGGTGAGCAAGCTCTAATTGTGAACAACCTCAATCTCTTCGCCATCTATCATAGAGCTGTTAATTGGCCCAGTGGTGAGAATCTTTTCTTCTTGATGTTGATCTTCTATCCATATTGAAGACTAAAATCCTTCTGCAGCAAGCACCTCAGGCCTTGCTTAAAATCCTTCTGCAGCAAGCACCTCAGGCCTTGCTTACTTTCAGCAAGCAAGGTTGTGTCATCTCCATATTATAGGTTGTTGAGTCTTCCTCCAATCCTAATGCCACATTCCTTCTCATAAGCCTAGTTTTCTGAATGATCTGTTCTTCATATAGATTGAAAAGATATAGATACCGGATGCATCCCTGATGTACACTTTTCCTGATTTTGAAACATGCAGCTTTCTTGCTCTGTTCTGAGGACTGTTTCCTGGTCCAAGTGTAGGTTTCGCATAAGCACAATCAAGTGTTCTGGAATTCCCATTTTCCTCAAGGTTAGTGACAGTTTGTTGTGATCCACACAGTCAAATGTATTTGCAGAGGCAATGAAATACAGATAGATATATGTCTAATACTTTTTATTTTCTGCCAAGATCCATCTGACATTAGCAATAATGTCTCTACTTCAGTGACCTCTTCTAAACCCAGCTTGTATTTCTGGTAGTTCTCTGTCAATGTACTGTTCCAGTTGTTCTGGATAATCTTGAGCAAGATTTTTCTAGAGTGTTATAATAGTTATATTGTTCAATAATTTCTGCACTCTGTTGGTTCATCTTTCTTTGGAATGGGAATAAATATGGATCTCTTCTAGTCAGTTGGCCAGGTAGTTGTCCTCCAGATTTCTTGGCACAACCTGGTGAGCACATCCAGGGCAGCATCTGTTTGTCAAAATATGATAATTGGTATTCCATCAATTCCAGGGGCTTTATTTTTTGCCAAGTCCTTCAGAGTTGCCTGCACTCTCAATCATATGTTATTTCTTGAAATTCTTGTAGGTCAGCTAATTATATTTTCTACTATAATCCAGTCATTTATCTATTTTATTTTTCCATCTTGTGTAGTATAAAATATTGATTAAAAAATCATCTGACACGATGCCATTTCCAGGTAAGTATATACCCAGAAAGCAGTAGGTAAAGCAGCATATCTGGATGCCTGTTTTATCTATTAATTAGAATTTTCTCAAAATAAACTTCACAGTTTCTCATTTTTCCTCTCCCTCTCTTGGGTACTCAGAAGCAGCATGTTAAAAAAAAAACAACAAATAAACAAATATTGCTTCTGGAATAAAATAAATCTGAGTGTGAGAGTCACAGCACTGTCAGATGTTAGTTATGTGAACTTGGTCAAAAGATATTTAATCTTTTCTGTCTTCATTATCTCATCTGTAATAAATCTACTACTATTGACTTGCTTGCTTCTGACTCACAACGTCCCTACACTGAATTTCCAAGATTATAAATCTTCATAGAAGGAGACTATCCATTTTTCTTAAGCGACTTAAAGATTCATGTTGCTGACCTTTTGGTTAGGAACTCAATACATTATGCACTATGACACTGGGGCTTCTTCTAGAATTGTTGTTCTTATTGGTAGGTGCCACTGAGTCAAGTATGACCTACAGCAACCCTATGAACAGCAAATCTGAATGCTGTCCTATCCTGTGCCATCTTCACACTTCTAGAGCCCATCACAGCAGTCACTGTTCCAATACACAGAGTTGAGGGGTTTTCCCTCCTTCATTGACTCTCTACCCTTCTAAGCATCATGTCCCTTTCCAAGCAGTAGCCTTTCCTAGAAACATGCCCAGAGTATATGAGGTGAAGCCTCATCATCATCCTTGCTTCAAAAGAGCATTCCAGCTGCATCCTCTCTAAGACTTATATATTTGTTCTCTTGGCCGCTCATGGGAAGCTCAATGCTTTTCTCCAACACCACAACTCAAAGGAATCACTTCTTCCTCCATCAGCCCTATTCATTGTCCAACTCTTAGATGCATAGCAAATGGTCAGTAAAACCACAACCTGAATCAGATGCACCTTAATCCTGAAACTGACATCATTACTCCTCAATAATTTGGAGAGGTCCCTGACTGCAGGCTTTCCCAGTGCAATGTGTATCCTGGTTTCCTGACTGCTGGTACAAAGTATATTAACTGTGGATCCAAGTAAGATGAATTTGTTGGCTGTTTCTTCCTCTTCTCCATCCACCATGATATTGCCTTTTGGTCCCTTGGTAGAGTCTTTGTTTTCTTGACATTGAGATGGAATCCATATCAAAGGCTGCATTCTTCTGCAACAAGTGCTTCAAGTCCTCAACTCTTTCAGAAAACAAGGTCATATCATCTGCATAATTAGGGTTATTGATGAGTCTCCCTTTGATCCTCATGTCACATTGCTTTTCATAGAGCTCAGCTTTTTAAATAATTTGCTCAGCATATAGATTGAATAAGTATTCAGAGACAATACAACCCTGATGCACTCCCTTCTTAATTTTAAACTATGCAGTGCTACATTGGTCTATTCACACAATAGTCTCCTGCTCTAGGCATAGGTTTCTCATGAGTATAATTAAGTGCTTTTGGATTCCCGTTCTTCTCAATGTCAGCCACAACTTGTTATGATCCATGCAGTCCAAAGCATATGTGTAGTCAATAAATCACAAACAGATATTCTTCAGTATTCTCTACTTTCATCCAGGATCCATCTGACATCAGCAATGATAGCCCTGGTGCCACAGCCTCTTCTAAATCCTGCTTGAACTTCTGGCAGTTCCCTGTCAAGGTACTATTCTAACCTTCTGGAATAGAACACATGATATTCGGTCTAGAGAGTAGGTGTGTATTTCTAGATAATGAGTGTAAGAGTCTGGTACACAGCATCCAAAAGACCAAAACCAAATCTGCTGCTATCAAGTCAGTTTTGACCTTCTATAGATTTCCAGAAGTGTAAATCTTTACAGGAGGAGATTGTTTGTCTTTCTTGTGAAAAGGGCTGATGGATTCTGACTGTCTACCTTTCCATTAGTTGTACAACATGTATTACTTTAAGCCACCAGAGCTCCTTGGTACAGAGGGGGTACTTCACAATGAGGATTATTATTATTACTGTGTCCATGCCACTAGAGTCATGTTATAACAAAAACTTTAGATTCAGCATTAAATTAGTCACAATTTTTATATACAAAAATGCAAAATTTCTTACAGGTATTATAAATTTCATACATAGAAGCTCAATTCCAACACTTCCATATGTAAGCATTACAGCTGAACCTTGTACAACAAAGGAATGAGGAGTACTGTCCACTTGGGAAGCTGAAGTTTATGCATAATTTACAGTTGAACAACATGGTTTTGAACTATATGTGCTCACATAGATAAATAGATTTTTCCCTGTTTCTACTATAATGAAGTCAAGTGTTTCAAGAATCCCCTTAAAACCCCGTATGATCATTTTCATGTGAGCTATGTGCCTTTCAGTAATGTAATATGCTGATGTAAGCAGATATTGGAGCATTTGAACTCAGTGTGGTAGAAACAGGATAAAATATTCTACATACAAATTAGTCTGTACAGTTCAAATATGTGTTGCTCTGGAGCCAATGGAGTAGTGTATTGACCTGTTTCTTCATGTTCTTTTGTCCTTGAGACATTTCCAGTGCACAGTTTTTGTTGTTTTTATGTGCCATCAGTTGTCTGTAACTCGTAGTGACCCCATGCACAATAGTTCTGAACCCTGTCCTATCCTGAGCCAGTCTCACTGATTCCAACACGCCAACCCTTCCCCCTTGCCCCAGTTACTGTTTCAATTCATCTCATCCAGAGTATTCCTCTCCTGTGCTGTCCCTTCACCCTTCCAAGCATTTTGCCCTTCTTCAAGGACTCATCCCTCATAGCCTAGGCTAGTAATGACTGTGAAGATGACATAGGAGTGGTCAGATTTCATTCTGTTACATGTTGCATAGTTCTGTGTTAAAGCTGACATATGATGCTTATCAAGAACAATTTTTATAGGGGCAGATCAGATGGTCTATTTTACCCAGAAACTGGCGCATTCAAAGTACTGACCTTTCAGTTAGCAGCTGAGTACTTTAACCACTACATCACCAGAGCTCTTTCTCTTCTTCCTTTTACTAGCTACTTTGCAGACACTATCATTTTTCAATAACAATAAATGCAAACTTATTTTTTGTCCATGAAAACTCTGCCCACTATTTTTACTTTTATTAATATTCTCTTTTAGCCTCAAAAAATTTATTTCTGGGTAAATAAAGATTAAAATTCTAATCAGCTACCTGAAAATTCTTTATATAGTTTTCCTATAACTAATTGTGGTGTCGGAGAAGAATACTGAATATCTCACGGACTGTCATTTCCTATAACTAATTGTGGTGTCGGAGAAGAATACTGAATATCTCACGGACTGCCACAACAACACACACTTCTGTCCTGGAGAAAGTAAAACCAGGGTAAAGGCAAGGATGGTGAAAATTCCTTCCCATTAGATGGAGGGTCATAGAAAGGGAGGAAGACTCTGAACAAGATGGAGTGATATAAGACTATAATGATGAGCTGGAGGATGACAGAGACCAGGAGTACAGTGCATGGCAGGGCAAGGTTCAGATCTGTTCATAATGTCATTATGAATCTTAGGTGAGTTCCTAGAACCTAACACCAACACATGAGCACACACCTACATATGGAGTACTGGTGCCACAGTGGTTAAGGAACTTAGCGATTAACTGTAAGGTCCACAGTTTGAACCCACTACTCACTCTCTAGAAGAATGATGCATCCATTTGCTTTAGTGAAGATCACAGTTTTGAAAACCCTAGGGAACAATTTTATTATGCCTTATGTCACTATGAGGCAGAACTGACTTTGTAGCAATTGGTTTAATTTTTGGGTTGAATCACCTATCAAGAGTCTCTGGGTAGCACAAACACTTTGTGGTTGACTAAAGGAGCTTTGATGCCACAATCTGTGGAGAGTTGCTTTGCTGACTCAAAGGCTACACCTGTCTGGTGGCTGAATCTGCAGTGGTTTCTTGGGAAAAAAGATAGACAACCTCCTCATATGTGATTAGCTTCAGAAACCTTGCTATGAGATGGTTCTCACACAAAGGCAATGAGTTGAGTTGAGTATCATTAAAAATCTTATCTATTAAAAAAAATTTGTAACAGGAAAATAAGATGATGTAAGAAAAAATGTAAAACATTCCTACTCAAAAGCAGTGAAAGACATAGTCTCATTTAATATTGGCAATTCAAACCTCCCAGCAGTGCTAAGAAAGAAAGACCTGACTTTTATAAATATTCACTGTTTAGGAAGACTCCCAATGAGATTGATACAATGACTGTAGCAAGGGTCTCAAGTGTGTCAGAGAGGAACAGGGTGGCACAGGATAGAACAGGGTTCAAGTTTGCTGTTTATAGGCTCACTGTGAGTTGTATTCAACTCAACAGCACCTAACAACAACAACAAGTTCCTTAAATAAAGCCCAAAATCTATCTTAGGACTCCATATTGTATTGGAGCAAAAATGTTTCCTCCTTTTCTTTCAACATAGCCATGCATGGATGTGAGGTTCAGAACTGCTGAAGCTTCAGGTTATCAAGTTAGGGATGAAGTCGGCATGGAGATAGGAGGAAAGACAAAGAAATTCAGGGGCAGGGTGAAAGACAATAACTGTTAGGAATATCCTAACAGCTTTATGGTAAAGGTCAATCTGTAACTGTTTTCTATGTTGTGTGGAGATGAGAGACTGATTGCTGCTGTTTTTGTTTTTTTGGATGCTGTTCGATGGACTCTTGGTTCATCGACACACGTTAACCTTGCCCAGTCCCGTGCCATTTTAACAATCTTTTCGATGTTCAAGTCCACTGTTGTAGTCACTGTGTCACTCCAGCTCACGAAAGGTCTTCCTCCTCTTCTCTGATTCTCCATTTTACTAAGCTCGATGCCCTTTTCTAGGGACTGGCTAACCCTATTGATATGCTGAAAGTATGTGAGATGAAATCTCAGTGTTTTTGTCTTGAAAGAGCACTCAAGCTGCACTTCTTCCAACAAAGAAATGTTGGTATTTTTTGGTAGTCTCTAGCGTATTCCATATTCACCACCAACTTCACAATTCAAGGGCATAAATTTTTCTTCAGTCTTCCTTATTCACTGTCCAACTTTAAGATGCATTCAAAGCATTTTAATATTGATTCAACAGCAATTTGTGGTATATTTGTTTTATTCTTTTCCTCATCTACTCTTCTCTTTTTTCCCTAATATCCACTAATTCCCTAAGAACCACTTGTTCTTTGTCATTTTATTCACTACGTTTCCTTCAAGCCTCACTTTTTTCCTCAAAAACTCCTTTTGTATATTTAATAAACATGCTGTGTCTGACTTTTCCACTTTCTTCAAAAACCCTGTGATCTTAATGTTTAGAGAGAGAATAATCAGGTAGGAGAGCATATATCTGATTTAGTGGAGCTTTTCTTACCTTCCTAAACCCTCCCCAATTTGCGGAAAAGCATCAATAACTCCCTTCAGTGTGCAAATCACACAATTCCCTCTTCAGGCTTCAATTTGCCTAAATATATCCCTTTAATGTTTCCCTTTCTATCTTAGTATGACGCCTTAATATCTGAGCATGTACCCTCCTAGAGAGCATATAATGTGTCTGCCTCAAATGGCAGCCCATGCAGAGAGATGCTTCAAAAATGTGACTGAAGTTGATGAGGAGGAAGATGAACAGGAATGTAGCATTACTGGCTACCTACCGCAAAGCACAAAACCTGAAATTCTAATTCTACCCAAACCAATTCTACTATCCTGTACCCAGAGGCACTCAAGCAGCAAGGCTGCACAGCTTCTATTCACGGCTGTGAAATGCAGACCTTATACAGCAGCCAGGGTATATAAATATGCAAATCATAGATGTATACCAAAACAGCCTTCCAATAGAGAACACCAGCTGTCACAAGCAGTACAATCACTCCGAGGACTTGGCACTGACGAACTGGCTAATATCCCCTGGTTGTGGCTGTCCCATCAATCATGGGCTATTTGGCCAGGCTGCAATCTTGAACAGGTTTTCTCCCCCTTTTAACATTTAAAGAACATGTCATCTTGATTTTTGTGTTATGCTGTTGTTTGTCTGTTGGAGGAAAGACATAAGCTGCTATAAAATTTGATCTGAGGTGTGACAGAGTTTATTGCCAACCTCTGGACATACACATTTCTATGTCTTATGCTACTACATGTACACACACCCCCCCAATAGAAACTAGTCTCATATTATTGTTTTGCCTTCTTTATTAGAAACCTATTGTGATGAACTGGGATAAATGATGATAGTTACAGAAAGGCTTCAGGTCTTTTGCTCATAGGGTTTCTATGAGTTGTGCTCAACTCGATGGCAACCAACAACAACAACAACAGTGATGCAGTATACTGTGAGGTAGAGGCAGGCCAGGTATAGGGTTTAGTAGTTTATTAACTTTGGTTTATGGTGTTTTGCTGGAGGTTATTATTTTGGAGAACTGTAATTATAAAATAGAAATGGAATGAAGATGATGGTAAGACAGGCTGAGTCCTACTTCTGGATTCCCAAAGTTATGAAAATTCTTATTTAACTGAGATCTAAAGGAGGAATTAACTTCTCAACAATCAACAGCAGATGGTTTATAACCTAAGAAGCATTCCAAGAGAAGTAAATATAGCATTGATTTTAAAGAGCAGCATTGTCCAGTGGAGAGCAGATCAATAAAAGTTGCATAAGTTTTCAGATGCTTCCAGATATTAAAGAACAACCCCATTTCCCTCTCCATAAACCATTCCATCTGGAGAAAAGTACTTTTAAATGTGCCATAAATCATTATCTGTTCAACAACCAATGAGCATTCAGAAAGCTATCTCTAACCCTATTCATCTGCTTCAGAACAATCTAAAATGCTCTCATCTTTTTGCTAACTCATAAGTCTGGTACAGCTTTTCTGATGGAATACTTGGTAGAAAAATAATAAGTTTTCTTTCAGATTTAATATTTTCTCCTAGTGGAAAATGCTAGAAGAGAAACTGATATATTGTCTTTAGAAAACTTAAAGTACTCAGAGATTACTACTTGGGTGATATCTGCAACACCCTTTTAAATAAACCTATGAGATTTATTGCTGTTTCAAAGATAGAAGGAACAGGGTACAGATAATTGTAAAGATTTGTTCCATCCATACAAATGTAGACTGATGAAGAACCACAATGAATAAGGATTTTCATACACTATTTCAACAATCTATGCACTGCTACCTTTCCCGGTGGGTTAGTGACTACAGTGTTAGTAAGATTATTGATTCATTTACCAAATATTTCTGAGCTGTTTGTTTTCTATGGTTCTTATATGTGTCTAACGATTAATGAGACAGAGTCTGTGCATCCCAGCAATTTAGGCTTTTTTTGAGATATAATGTATACTCATATAGTCACATTCAAAAGTAGAACATGACATTCATTGAGAGAGATAAGAAGAGAGAGCTTGTTAGGTAAGGTCAGACAAGCCATGATGGATAGTTCACTCCACACTGAACAGGCATTATCTTACCATGACCATTATCTTTGTGCCAACTTAGGTATTCATTTCTAAAACTCAGTGAGAGACAGTTGCTTCCCAACACAAACTTTTCACTCAGTTTCTATAACAATTTGATAACCACACACCTGGGAAAATGAAACAAGAGAACATAAACTCTAAAGTCTTTATCCAGTTCTTCCTTTTCTTTTGCCTGACCACATCTGACCTACCATGTTCCATGTCACTCATCTCCTTCCAGTAACTACAGAGGCATCTCTGTCCAGTCTTGGACTTTGTCCATGTCCTGCTTTCTCCAGAGCTCCTCTTCCTCACATTCTAAGATTTACTACCCATCTTCCTACAGTTTTCTGTAAAAGCTAGGCTCGGATGTGCACACAGGGAGAAGTTAGGAATTATATGTTGCAGGGGGGGGGGGAATCACACAAAGCCAGACTATGTTTTGTTCAATATTAGCAGTGAAAAGTTTTTTACACATGGACTGTTAACATCAGAGGAAGATTTGTCAAATACACGGATGTGATGTTGCCATTGCCTTAAAGTATGGAAAAGTCAGATTAAGAGGTTATAATAATCAGTCCCATGTGAGAACACGATTCTGTGAGAGAAGAAATAAAGAATGAAATTTAAAATTTCCACAAAACAAATGAAGATATAATGAAACCTCTGGGATGCAGCTAAGGCAGTCCTCAGGGAGCAGTTCATAGCAATAGGCACACACATAGTAAAGGAAGGAAGGACCAAAATAAATGATCTAACTCAATAACTACATCAAATAGAAAAAGAACAAACTATCTAACACCATAGCCTATAAAATAAAGGAAATTATAAGGATAAGAGCTAAAATCAATGAGATAGAAAACAGGAAAACAATTGAAACCATCCACAGACCCAAAGCTGTTTTTTCAAAAGGATCAGTAAAATTGACAAACCACTGGCAAAATTAAGAAAATCAAAGACAAGACAAAAAGAATTTGATTAATGATAGAAGTGACATCAGAACAGAACTAGAGGAACTTAAATCTATTATATAATATTGGAATATTATTAAAAGCTATAACCTGATAAATTTTAAAATCTAAGGGAAATAGAAAAATTCCTTGAAATTCATGCCCTACCTACACTGACACAGACAGATGTAGAACATGAAAGTACTTTTTAAGAAAGATGACATTGACCAGGTCATAAAAAGACTTCCTCACAAAAAAAGTCTTGGACTAGATGGGTTCATGACTGAATTCTACCAAATATTCAGAGAATACCTATCACTAATTCTACTTAAATTATTTTAAAAAAAGAAAAAAGAAGGAACACTACTAGAGTCATTCTATTAAGCAAGCATAACCCTAATACCAGAACCAGGCAAAGATTTTATCACAAAAGAAAACAACAGACCAATGTATCTTATAAATATAGATGTAAAAGTCCTTAACAAAATTCTGGCCAATAGAGTCCAACAGCACATAAAAAAAAATTCACCATAACCAAGTGAGATTCGTAATAGGTATGCAAGGATGGTTCAATATAAGAAAAACAATCAATATAATTCATTACATTAACAAAGAAAGCAATAAGAATTGCATAATCCTAGCAATTGATTCAGAAAAGACCGTTGACAAAATCCAACAGTCTTTCATGATCAAAACAGTCATCAAAATTGGAATAGAAAGGCATTTCCTCACCATTGTGAAAAGTAAATATACAAAACCAAGAGCCAAATATCATTCTCAATGGAGAACAACTAAAAGTATTCTCCTTGCAAATAGGGACCAGACAAGGATGACAAATGTCATCATCCCTATTCAATATTGTATTGGATGTATTTGCTAGGGCAGTACAACAAGAAAAGGAAATAAAAAGCATCCAGATTGGCAAAGAAATAGTGAAATTTTTGCTATATGCTGATGACATGATAGTGTATATATAAAAAAAAAAACCAATAACAACAAAAACCTGTTAGAGCTAGTAGACCAATTTGCTAGAGTGGCAGGATACAAGATCAATATACATAAGTGGGATTCTCCTACAGTAACAAAGAAAACACAGAGGAGGAAAATAAGAAAGCAATACCATTTACAATAGCAAATCACAAATTGAGATATTTAGGAATAAATCTAACTAAACACACAAAAGACCTTTACAAAGAAAACTTCAAAACACTTTCGTGAGAAACAATAAAAGACCTACATAAATGTAAAAATGTTCCCTGTTCATGAATAAGAAGACTCAGTATAATAGAAATGACAATCCTACCAACAACAATCTACATATTTAATGTAATCTTAATGCAGATACCAAGTTCATTTTTCAAGGAGATCGAAAAGCAATTGCCAAGTTTATTTGGAGAAGAAAGAGACCTCATATAAGTAAAGCACTTCTGGAAATCAAGACTGAAGTGGGAGGCATAGCACTCCCTGAAAAGAAAACCTCTTGTATAGCTTTAAGATATTTAGCAATCTGTACTAGCATTCAGGGAAAAGTGCACAAGGCTAGTATTAGAGACTTCCAATAAAACTATGTGGATTTTATAGTTAAAGATGAGATAATTAATAAAATATAAAAAACTAAGGCAAAACAAGTTCTTTTTGACTTATATAAAAATAGAAATGTCATGAAACTAAAAGATAAATTTGGCAAAGAATAAGAAACAGAAGGTGCACGAAGAGAGTACATTGTTTCCAGAAACAAGGGGGGTGAGGGGTTTCAGTAATAGTGTGTCCAAATAGAAGCCTTAGAGGGTAAAACATGATAATAGTTTTTTTAATAATACAGTTTGTATTTTTATACTGGTTTACTCACAAAGTTTGTATACACTGTTTTTCACACCAGATCATCTGGTCACACAATTTGATGAGGGGATAAAGGGGAAAGATCCAGTGTGAGAATTTTAGCTCCTATTAAAGACCAAAGGTAGGGGCTGCATACAAGGAATGTGGAAAAGACTGAAGAATTTACTTTTAGATAATTGACTATAACATAAGTGATAAGAAGACAGAATCCTAAAAAATGTGAAAACCTAACTGAAATTGTTGTTGGTGCTGTTGTTAAGTGCCTTCAAGTTGGTTGGAACCAACCTGTAGCTGTCTCTCTAGTGGGTATTCAGACATATGGGAAATTATCCAATTTAGCATCACACATATACAGGGTCCTCAATAAATGTTATGATATTCCTTTTCCTAGCAACATTCAACATTCATTACATTACAAAAATGAAATAAATGTATAAGAGTTGCTCAAGGTTAGAGACTACATTTTTCAAAATTAAACGAAACAAAAATACACCACCTAGATATACTTGATATTACGGTTTTGGGTGTTGTTGTTAGGGGTCATTGAGTTAAGCATGACTCATAGCGACTCTATAAACAACAGATCTGAACCTTGCCCTGTCCTCTGCCATCCTCATTATATCTATCACATTTGAACCCATTTGCTGCAGTTATTGTGCCAATCCACCTAGTTGGGGATCTTCTTCTCTTTCACCAACAATCTATCTTTCCAAGTATGATTAAGGTGCCACTTGCTGGTGTCCCTGTTATGTGCTATTGAGTAGCCTGAGACTCGTAGTGACCCTATATACAACCACTCTGAACCCTACCCTATTCTGAGCCAACTTCATTGTCTCTGAAAAACTTAATCACATTCCTCTAGTCACTGAGTCAATCCATCTCATCCTGGGTCTTCCTCTTTTGGGCAGTCCTTCCACCCTTCCAAGAATGATGCTATTCTCCAAGGACTGGACCCTTCTGGCCACATGCCCAAAGTATGTGAGATGGAGCTTCAAAACATTTGACTCCTGAAACACAAATGAAACAAGTGCACCAATGATGATAGCAGCGTTATTCACTCCAGTAAGAACATGAAAACAAGCCCAGATGTTCAACCACAATGGAATGGATTAAAAAATTACAGTACATTAAAGTAATAGAATAATACACAGCTTGCAGGAGCAATGATTTGGTAAATACTTTCTAGTTTGGGAGAGACTGGAATGCATTATGCTAAGTGAAGTAACTCAGTTCCTTAAGGACAAATACTGTAGAAAACCATTACTGTTGAATATATATGAGGATCCAAGGTGTGGAGGGAGGCAGAGGAGTGAGGATGGGTGGGTGGGGCTTAATCATAGGGTCCCACAACTTGATGGGTGGAGGGAGGAGTGGGTAACGAAAATGGGAAAGGTCTGGTGTGAAAAAAAAATGTATACGAACTTTATAATTAAACCACTGAAAAACAGAAATGTTCTTTAAAAAAAAACCCTTGCCTCCAGGAAGCAGCTTGATTTCACTCTCTTCATGATTGACTTGTTTGTTCTCCTGGCAGTCCATGGTATGTTCTACATGCTTCTCCAGAACCATAGTTCAAAGCAATTAATTCTTCTTCTATCATCCTTAGTCATCGTCCAGCTTTCTGATGCATAGCAAGACCATGGCCTAGATCAGGCACACTTTAGTCTCCAGACTGACATTATTGCTCTTCAGAACTCTAGAGAGGTCCCTGATAGCAAACTTTCCCAATGCAATTCACCTTTCGATTTCCTAACTGCTAGTGTCAATAGTGTTGATTGTGTAACCAAGCAAGCCGTACTTGTTAATAATCTCAATCTCTTCTCCATCTATCATGAAGCTATCAGCTGGCCTAGTAGTGAAAATCTTTGTTTTCTTGATGTTGAGCTTCAATCTATATTAAAGACTACAGTCTTTGACCTTCTGCAGAAAATGTTTCGTGTCCTCCTCAGTTTCAGCAAGCAAGGTTGTGTCATAATGCAAGCTGTTGATAAGTCTGCCTCCATACATACCTGGTACCCACATTTCTCTTCATAATATCCAGCCTCACGAATTATCTGCTCTGTATATAGATTGAAAAGGTATGGAGATAAGATGAATTACTGACAAATACATTTCCTGATCCTGAACCATGCAGTGTTTCCCTTCTCTGTTCTGACTATTTCTTCCCGGTCCTAGTATAGGGTTTGCATTAGCACAATTAAGTGTTCTGGGATTCCTATTCTTCTCAAGCTTAGCCACAATTTGTTGTGATCCACACAGTCAAATGCCTTTCATCTTTGAAGAAACACAGATAGACATTTCTCAGGCACTCTCTGCATTTGGCCAAGTTTCATCTAACGTTGGCTATGATGTCCCTAGTTCCACAGCTTCTAAATCCAGCTTGCACATTTGACAGTTCTCAGGTAATATACAGTTCCAGTCATTTCTGGATAATCTTCAGTAGGATTTTGCCTGTGTGTGATATTAGTGATTAATTTTCACACTTTGTAGAGTCACCTTTTTTTTGAATGGGAATAACTATAGATCTCTTCCAGTTAATTGGCCAGGTGGTTGTCCAGATTTCTTGGCACAACCTGGTGAGTGCATCAAGGGGAACATCTTTTTGCTGAAATATGTCAATTGGTATTCCATCAATTCCTGGGGCCTCATTTTTGACAGTTCCCAGGAGCATCAACATTGTGTGTTAATATGTCTATGACTTTAAAACTTTAAATACCTGCTAATAATATATTAATAAGGCAAGAATAAAATCAGATTTGTAAAGATTAAGATTAATCTGATTAAGAAGATTCTAAAAGACGCCTAATCTGATTAAGCCTATATCTCAAGGGTGTGGCCTACAGGGTATTTATGCTTAGATTCTGGCAAAAAAGTCATTGCTCATGAGTCTGAACCAACTCAAAGTTGACCTTCTAGTGGGTTTTCAGAGACTATAAATCACACAGTAAGCTGCCCATCTTTTTCTCTCAGAGCTTCTGGTAGACACTAATTGCTAAAGTAGAGTCACCTTTGTGTTAGTATTGCAACTCCTGAAGGAGTATGATGCCAAAGTTCTCTACATCTATCTTTTTATCTATCTACTGATCTACCTGTCATCTAAGCTTCATTGGTTTTTCTTCTCTAGAGACACTAGACTAATACAGTTGTTCATGCAGGGCCACTGAGATGCTATACTAGAATCTCTAATTTGGATATACAGGAAAATGAAGCCAGTATTTATTTAAAGGAATACCTGCGAGGTCTAGATAAGAAGATTTTTCTTTTAATTCTTAATTCATTTGAGACAGAAATTTTAAAGGTAGGTAACTGGTTTTTCACTAATATTTTACCTGATTTGAAAAGATTGACAAAGAGCAGCCAGTTAGCCTTTATGTATCTAGGCTCCATAAGCAAAATTAGGCTAATGATTATTTCCTCTCCATCTAAAAATTTTGCTCAGAGTAGTATTTTGAATGACAGAAAACATTTCATAAAAGGACTTCTCTAAAGTACTCAAGAGCAACGGTGTCTCTCTGGAAACTAAGGTCTGCCTGACACAGGCCATGGTTTTTGCAATCACTTGTTATGCATCAGAGAGTTGGACAATGACTAGGGAGGATAGAAGGAGAATTGACACCTTTGAGCTGTGGTGCTGGTGAAGAGTATCGCATGTACCATGGACTGCCAAGAAAACAGATTCATCCTAGAGAGGGTTAAACCAGGCTGCTCCTTGGAGACAAGGATTCTGGGGCTTCGTCTGACATACTTTGGACATGTTGTAAGAAGAGACAGGTCTTTAGAGAGAGACATCATGCTGGGTAGAGTAGAGGGACAGCGCAGGAGGGGAAGACCCTCTATGAGGTGGATTGATTCAGTGACTGGGCTAATCAGGATGGGTGTGTCAGAGGCAATGAGATTGGCACAGGATAGAGCAGGGTTTAGGGCTGTTGTACATAGGGTCGCTATGAGTCGCAAGCGACTCGACGGCACATAACAACAACAACAACATACTTATTCAAAATCTTTGCCTTCATCTTTACTCTTTAAAATTTAGTGATTTGTTTGTTGACTGGTGTTTATCTCTAAAATAAGACTTCTAAAAATACTATCTTTGTGTAAGGAGCTCTAGTGACCTAGTGGTAAGAAATTACACTACAATCCCAAAGGCAAACTGTCTAGGGAACAGAAGACAGGACATGAGAATACAAAGCTGTAAGCATCTCTCTGAAAAAGGCAGTTGGACACCCATGTTTATCATGGCTTTGATCACAATTAGCAAGGAGTTGGAAACAACCTAAGTGCCCATCAACAAACAAATGGATAGAGAAGCTGTGGTATGCTTACACAATGGAATACTACCCTGCATTGAAAACCAAAGAACTCATGCAATATTTTTCAAAATGGGTGATCCTGGAGGACATTATGCTGAGTGAAGTATCTTAGTCACAAAAAGACAAATACTGCGTGGTGCCACTGTTGTAGAGTGGGACTGACATCAGGGTTGGGGTAAGACTGAGGAAAACTGGATAAATTATGTATACTGCATTGAAACAAATGAGGGAGAGAACAGTTTAAAAGCAATATATGATAGGTTATTATGGTTATCACAAGAGTCCAGAATGAAGGTTGCATAGTGGAGGGTACTTGGGGCGGGGATTGTATACCAATGAAGGAATTTTTCTTTTACTTTTCAAAGAGAAGAGAGAACTGGTGGGAGGGGTGGGCGGGGAGAAAAGTGTAACAATGAATGAATAGAAATCCAAAATCTCTGTAAATGTTCATTAAAATTAATAAAATCTAAAAAAAAGGCAGTTGGAGTGAGAATAACGGGGTCCTTCAAGACCCCGGAGAAGAATGCAGATAAAGAGCCTGCAGCCCAGCCATATGGTGCCTCCAGAGCTACACTAGTAACAAGATGTTTGTTTATTCATTCTTGACTCACAGACTCACAGTTGTGGTACCAATAATTAGAAAAGTTGGAGAGTAGGGAAGGCAAAGAATATCACCCAATGCAAAATCCAAGTTTTATTCCAGCCATTCCAAGATATAATTCCAATTATTCAAGGCTTCAGTTTCAGTTCAGCAAGCAGCTTTTCCTTCCATTATCAAAAGTAAGAATAGTAAAATTTTTAACTGTGGCCAGCACAAATTCAAGAAACCTTAGGTCATATCTTCCCAGAGTTTATCCACAACAATGCCACAGTCTCTCCACCACTATCACCAAGATCTCACCACCAGAGACTGGCTCTCACCAACTTCTTACTCCAGTCTCCCTCAACTCTTGTTAATCTCAAATCTTGCTCTTCTTAAGTCTTACCGCTTAGTGTGGAAAGCACGCTGTGTCTTACCCTAGTGCCACAGCTGTTGAATTTGTGAGACCATGTGTCTACAGTTAAGGTAGCTGGAGACCAGAAAGGGCTAATTGCAATTAAAAAAAAAGCCAAATTTTAAGCTAACACCAGCTGCTCCATGGGAAAGGATGGGAAATCTCCTCCTGAGAAATTAATTACCTCTGAAAACTAGCTGAAGGGTCAGCTATGAGTCGGTTCTGATTTGATGGTACACCACCACAAGAGAGTAAGAAGTGAGATCTAAACATTTTAGGATAGATGATTTGAGGAGTTTGCTTCATCTATAAAAAGAAAAATAAAAGGCAGAATGTGAATAATCATATGCTTGATCAGTAGAGGGCTGAAGAAGAAGAAAAAAATACATAGGTGATATCATCACTGTAGCGTCAATTCTGACTCATTGTGACCCTTTGTTTATTTGACTTTTGAGTTTATAAATCTTTATAGGAAGAGATTGACTATTTTTTACCAAAGAGAGGATTATGAATTCAGACTAGTACCAAAGCTGGAAGTTTAAGCTAAAAAAGTATTTTTCAGTAAGCATAAATCTACTATTTTAACAATTATTTACTGAGCCATTATCAAGATATAGTAAACATATACATCATGACATTTATAAATAATATAAAATTTTATCTGATTTTAAACCAACATCTAAAATACTTGTAAAATGTATTTTTTCCATATATATTTCATTCACACACTTCCTCCTCAACTCCAGTGGATATCTGAATGCATATGAAATTGTTGGTGTTTTGTTGTTGTTGTTGAGTACTATTGAGTTAGAACCAACCCATAATTGATTTTTCAGGGTTTTCTAAGGCAGTTAATAGAATGGAAGGAGATTTCCCATCCTTCTCCTGCGGGGCAGCTGGTGGATTCATGTTGTGTGCCTTGAAGATTACAGTACAACTTCTTACCAGTAGTTCACCAGACATCTCTTGTTTTTATTTGTAGATTCCATAAATTCAAATATAGCTCATAATAATCCTGTGAACAACAGATCTGATCCCTGTATCATCTTCATCATCTCTAACATATTTGAGCCTATAATGATAATTACTGTCTCAATCCATCTCCCTGAGTGTCTTCTCTTACACTGACCTTTCACCTTTCTAGGCATGATGTCTTTCTCAAGGAACTATTGTGGGCGAGTTGGAACCAATCCATAGCTGACCATCCAGCAGGTTTTCAAAGGCAGTAATTGCATGGGAGGAGATTGCCTATCCTACTTTAGAGCAGCTGGTGGGGATTGCAGCACAGATTTCTTACCACTAGGTCACCCTTATTCCAAAGTAATAATGTGTGCTTATTACCATTTACAGAAGTATAATTACAGATAAACTTTTTTATGACTTGCCATTTTACATAGCCATTTATAATTTGTTCAAATCTGTATGTGTTTATTTCAAATTGCTTTCCTTATGAAGGTAGAATTACTAGGTCAAATAGCACAAATGTATTTTTTTATTTTTCACACACACACATACACATATGGAATTTTCAAAAACATGATAGCTCGAGATTACTTGTAAAAATGAAAATTTTTCGTTGTAAGCAACAGAAGCATCTCATCTTTTTCTGCGGTGTGCTGAAAATAGTTTTTTGAAGTTCACAGAATCACGGGGAAGATTACAGAATCAATCATGCCTCAAAATCATGTGAGAAGAACATGATTGCTGGTGACCCTGAACTTGGTGTGTCTTAGCTTTCACCTCTACCAACATGACTTTGGACACAGGTCTCACTTAAGTGTCAGTGCTACAGCTACTTCCGGATAAAGCCACAGCCATCAATTTCTTGAATAGATCCTTTTTGATCCATAATTTTCCTCTATCAATAAGATTTATCAATATTTCTAAGTCTGGGGAAGGTGTACTGTAGTTTTAGGGCCTGGATCTCATGTTCAACTTCTAATATTGAGGTTATCTGGAATTTATTTCAACTTTCATGCTAAGAGGCAATGTTTGCATCCTAAAAATACTACCAACAAGGAAATAACAAGGAATAGTATAGTATAGCTATAGGAAAGAAGTTATACCATTATAATAGAATCCATTCTTATTAAATGACCCCAATTTAATGCACCATTTCTTATTTTAAATATGTAGGATGATTTCCATAGTTTTCTTTTTAAAATGCAGCAATAACTACTTTGTACAAACAAAAGAATTTGTTTTCTTTGTACACAGTTATGAAAGAAGAATTATTAGGTCAAAAGATACAAATATATTTTAAAACTTTGATAGATATTCTACATTGCCCTAGGGAACATTTCCACTAATTTACACTCTCACCAGGGCTTTTAAAAAGTGTCAGTTTTCCTACTGATTTGCCAATTTTGACTATCCATATTTTTTTAACCCTTTTCCAGTATTACTGGCTGAAAATAACAATTCATTTTTGTTTTGCTTCATATTTCCTTGATTATTAATAAGTATATTAAATTTTTTATGGATACTGATTACTTTCACGTTGTTGTTGTTGTTGTGTGCCGTTGAGTCGCCTGCAACTCATAGCGACCCTATGTACAACAGCCCTAAACTCCGCTCTGTCCTGTGCCAATCACACTGTCTCTGACCCTCCCATCCCAATTATCCCAGTACTTGAAAACTCAACCTCCTTTGCCGTTTCCGTTATCTAAATGTGTTCTGTTGTACATAGGGTTTTCAGAGGCCTGCTATTTCTGAAGTGGATGGCCAATCCTTCTTCCTAGTCTGTCTCAATGTGAATGTTCAGATTTAGAGAAGTATCAGACAGACCACGTACTTTTTGTAAATTAAGAATTTAT
Organism: Elephantulus edwardii; assembly: GCF_000299155.1. NCBI lineage: Eukaryota > Metazoa > Chordata > Mammalia > Macroscelidea > Macroscelididae > Elephantulus > Elephantulus edwardii. The sequence goes on along the minus strand of NW_006399782.1, from coordinate 18,138,143 downwards.
TATTTTTTATAATTTTGGTTATATTTATTTTCTTTGTTAATTTGTTGACATCCTTTACTTTGTTTGCTGAAAGTGAGGAGCCCTTGAAACGCTGCAGAATATCAAGACCTACAGCCTTTAATATGGATTACATCTTAACATCAAGAAAACAAAGATCTGGGAGCTCTGGTGGCAAGAAGCTGCACTGCAATCCCAGAGGTACGTGGTTTGAATCCACCAGATGCTCTGCTGGAGAAGGAAGGGCAATCTCCTCCTGTACCAGGCAGATCCGATTTGACGGTACACACACACATAAAAATGATAAAATAAAAAATTTAAAAGAAAAGAAACTAAAGATCTTCACCACTGGGTCAATAGGCAAACTCATGACAGAGAAAGAATTAAAATAATCAATTATTTTATCATGCTTGGATCAAAATCAACACCCACTATACCAGTAGACAGGAGATTAGGAAACATATTACGCTGGGCAAGTCTGCTGTCAGTGATCTCTCCAAAATGATGAAGAGCAGAATGTCAGTCTGAAGACTAAAGTGTGCCTGATTCAGGTGATGGTTTTTTTGCTCACTTGCTATGCATCGGACAGCTGGACAATGCATAAGGATGATAGAAAAAGAATTGATGCTTTTGAGTTGTGGTGTTGGAGAAGAGTACTGAAGATCCTACAGACTGCCCAAAGAACAAATGTGCCTTGGAAAAAGGGGAGCCAAAGTGTTCCACGGAGATGAGAATGAAGAAGCTTCATCCCATATATTCTGGGCATGTTGTTAGAGAAGCTAATCCTTGGAAATTCATGGAAAGCTGAAGGGTAAGCAAAAGAGATAAAGACCCTCAATGATGTAGAATGCACAGTGAAAATGGTCTCAAGTATGTCAGAGAGGAGAATGGCACCGGATAGAACTGGGTTCAGGTCTATTGTTCATAGGGTTACTCTGGGTGGCACTCAAGAGCACCGAACAATAACATGTTACATTATTAATTTAATATCTCCATTTAAAGTCACAAATGAAGAGTTCTGGTGGTATAGTGTGTAACTCATGCAACTGTTAGCCAAAAGGTAAGTGGTTTGAATACATCAGCTGCTCCACAAGACAAAGATAGGCTCTCCTCCTGTAAGGACTTACAGACGCAGAATCCAATAGGATCACCAAGAGGCAGAACTGACTTGATTGAAGTAGATTTCTGGTTATACGTAAATAATGTCTGTTTAATGGCTTTAAATCATACCTACTATATATTTTTCTTAGAACTCTAACTGGGATATTATTTTTGTCTAATTTTTATATTGTTACCAATATTACATCTTCTTTTCCCTTTTAAGAAAGACATTGTCTATTTTAGCTTGCAAAAGCTATACTTTTTAAAAATCAAGGCTCGATTATGTCTGTGTATATATAATGTTAGTTATTTAGATTACTATATAATTTTTCCCTTTTATATGATATGCTTTATATTCCTCCATAAGAGGTCATTCTTGGAAAAAATTTTACTTGATCCTGCTTTTTAAAAAATTAATAATTTATTTTTATATTTTCTAATATTTGATCTTAACAATAAGCATGAATTTTAGTTCTATTTTGAAATAATTTTTTATTTAAAAAAATTCAATAATACAAAAGCTCTCAATTTTGTCAATTGTCTCAATAATACCTTTTTAAGATAAGATCCAGGATCACATTAACACTCAAGTGTCACATTGATCTAATCTCTTTCAAACTAGGATAGCTTATTTCTTCTGTCTTTCACTCCACTCACATTTACAAAGATTAAAGGCCAATCTTTCTATAAAAAGTCCTTTTATTTCAGTGTACCCAACTCTCTGCTTTGCTCACTGAATTCTTTTAGTTGGTTTATGGTGCTAATCTGTTTCACTATCAGTAGTGTTTAATTTGACCATTTGACTAATACAATTTGTCTAGGTTTTTTCATCTTTTTCCCCTTTGGATTTATTAAATTATTTTTGTAGTGCTCCTTTGAAACATTCTGGTACTCCAGTAGCCTACTGGTAAGAAATTTTGCTGGAAACCCAAAGGGATGTGGTTCAAATCCACCAACTGCTCCACAGGAGAATGAACAATCTCCTTCATCACAATTTACGGCCTCTAAAAACTTTCTATAAGGTCAGCTATAAATCGGCTCTAACTCAATGGCACACAGCAACAAAAACAACAATATTGAGGAGAGGTAACATCATATTTGTTGTTTCAAATTCACCTATGAGTTTTAGAGTCCCCTGATATTTCTGGCTTAAATTAATTATTTTTATGCTAATTACAAGATGTTAATTTTGAATTCTATTTTTCACACTGAGTATCTGAAAATTTACAATAAAAAAGAGTTGTATATTCTTCATTTAGTGACTATTCTTAAATTCTGATCAAAATGACAATCTATTAGAGTTGCTATTTTAAGGCCCATATTATCCTAAAGTTATTAAGGTAAATTCTCATTCTAGCTGATTTTTAGTATGCTCCATTAAACTTTGAGCACTTTTTTACTCTGAGGCCCAAAGATGTTGTAGCCTATATTACTGGGGTTTTGTTTTATTTAGTTTTTTTCTTTGCCTAGCTCTGAAATCAGCCTTTTCTCCCATATAATGGTTGTTCTTTATAACAGAAAGCGGTATGTTAAAACAAATATCTGAGTGCTAGGTATGTTCACTGCTAGAGAAAAACCACTACCCCTTGCCTGTCTCAATCAGCAGCTCTAGGCAATATATAGTGACCTCTGATGGTCTAGTGGTAAGAAACTGCATTGCAATCCTGAAGGCAAAATGTTCAAATCTGTCAGCGGCTCTGCAGAAGGGTGGGCAATCTCCTCCTCTTTGAATAACTGCCTCTGAAAATCTGCTGGAGGGTCAGATATGAGGTGGTTCCCATGTGGTGGCAAATAACAATATACTCTGGTGGCCTAGTGGTGAGAAGCTGTGCTGCAATCCTAAGGGCATGAAGTTTAAATTTACCACCTGCTCCACAAGCAAAGAAAGTGCAAACACCTCCTGCGTGATTTACTGCCTCTGAAAACCCACTGGAGGGTCAGCTATTGGATGGCACATAACAACAGCAATAGCAGTATATAAACACACTTATCTACTTACCTCTCATGACCCTTCTATTAAAAATTGTAAATACTAGTAACTCCAATCTAATTCAAACATCACTGAGCTCCTTTCAGCATTACATTTTTCTTGTATGTACATTTCCTATATCTAGAAAAATGACAGTGCTTAAAATTCATTACTTATATGATCATTTAATTAATTTGTTTATTTCATCAGTTCACCTGAATATAGCCAAAGTTCTGTTCCTTTTAGACTGCCTGCTACTTACATACTCTTCTCACATGGATACGGACTCTGCAGTAGTGACAGATGGCAGTCTAGTCAGAAACTCTAATCATGGCCTCAGACAATGGCTAGGATGCTCCCCTTTCCCTCCAAAAAAAGGAAAGAATCTTGGTATATTTTGCATATATAACTTATTTGTCTATCAGATATACTCAGGATATGGCAAATTTTAAAGACTGACTATTGTATAAGAGAAAATATATCAATTTTGTAAATAACTATACAGCTTGAGGCATTAGAAATCACAAAACCCAAGAAAGATGGACATATAGGCCGTAACATCAAGGGCTGGATAAGGGAGATTGATGTTGATGGACTAGATGTAAGTGCTGGTGGAGCAGGAGAGGGGAGGCTCAAAACATACCTGGCAAGGATGGGGACAATATGGAATCTATTGGGTCTTTACTACTACTAAGGAATATCTTTAATCTGCTCTTCTCTGTAAAATGTTTGTCTGTCAGATGCTGTTCTAAATCTGAGTACTCAAATTAAGACCGACTAGGAAGGATTGGCCATCCACTTCAGAAATAGCAGGCCTTTGAAAACCCTATGTACAACAGAGCACACAGACTAGCAGATAGGGCAACTGAGGCTGAGTCCTCAACTATGGAAACACAAAGGAGGAGGAAAGCTGTAAGCAGACACTCGCGATTGGAACATGGAATGTAAGAACCATGAATGTAGGAAAATCGGATATTACTAAGAAGGAAATGGAACAAATAAGTATTGGCATACTAGGTATTGGTGAAATGAAATGGACTGGCATGGGACATTTTGAGTCAGAGGATAATATGATCTACTATGCTGGAGAAGAAAAGGTGAAGAAAAATGGGGTTGTTTTCATAGTTAAAAAATAATTTCTAAATCTATCTTGAAATACAATGTTTGTGAGTGACAGGATAATATCCATACGCTTACAAGGAAGTCCAGTGAACATCACCATCATTCGAATACATTCACCAACAACCAGAGCCAAAGAGGAGGAAATAAAATAATCAACAATGTGTGTTATGCAGATGACACAATCCTGCTTGCTGAAACTGAGGAGAAGCTGAAGCGCTTGCTGCAGAAGGTCAAGGACTGCAGCCTTCAATATAGATTTAAACTCAACATCAAGAAAACAAAGATTGTCACCACTGGGCTGATTGGCGGCATCATCATAGATAGTGAAGAGGCTGAGATTGTTGACAGCTTCAGTTTTTTTGGCTCTACAATCAAAACTCTTGGTACTAGCAACCAGGAAATTAAAGACGAATTGCATTGGGAATGTCTGCTGTCAGAGACCTTTCCAAAGTACTGAAGAGCAATGTTGTTAGTCTGGAGACAAAGGTTCACCTGATACAGGCATGGTCTTTGCAATGACTTGTTATGCATCAGAGAGCTGGGAAATGACTAGGGGTGATAGGAAAATTGATGCCTTTGAGCTGTGGTGCTGGAGAAGATGACCATATCATGGACTATTAGGAGAACAAACAAGTTTGTCCTGGAGAGGGTGAAGCCAGGCTGCTCCTTGGAGGCAAGGATTCAGAAGCTTTGTCTAACATACTTTGGACATGTTGCAAGGCAGGGACAGTCCTTCGAGAGGACAGCAGTGAAGAGAAAGAACCTCAATGAGATGGATTGATTCAGCCATTCAGGCAGTGGGGATAGGTGTGTCAGAGACAATAAGATTGGCACAGGATAGAGCAGAGGTTAGGGCTGTTGTACATAGGGTCACTATGAGTCGCAGGTTACTCATCAGCACACAACAATAATATGAATGAATGAATGAATGAATGAACGAATGAATGAATAAAAAGAATTTAAATTTTTTAATGTGTGATCTCTAAAAGTTTTTTCAATATTTTAAGGGTATATATCTGTTGTTGTTCTTTGTTTTTAAAGTAATTTATGGAAAGCATTATTACTACCTCTTCATATATAAATGGATTTTACACCAGCACAATTAACTGTTCTGGGATTCCTCTCGTTCAAAATGTTCACCATAATTTGTATGTTCCATACAGTCAAATAGTTTCACATAGTTAATAAAAGGCAAGTAAACATCTTTCTGATATTCTCTGCTGTTAGCCAAGATCCAGCTGATACCAATAAATGGTATCTCTCATGCCAAGGTCAGCTTGAATTTCTTGTAATTTCCTGCTGATGTATTGTTGCAGCCTTTTAAAAATAATATTCAAGAAGTTTTACTTGCATGAAATGTTAATGATATTGTAGGATAGTTTCCATAAGTTTCAGGATCACCTATTTTGAAAGATGTAAGGCTCTGGAGTTAGGAAACAGAAAAGAAAGAACAAGCTCAGCATTTCTCAAGCTGAAAGAACTGAAGAAGAAATTGAAGTCTCAGTTGCAACACTGATGGATTCTATGGGCAAAATCATGAATGATGCAGAAACATCAAAAGATGCAAGAAATACACAGATTTATTGTAAAAAAAAAAAGGTCAACAATTAACCAATTCAGCAAGTAGCTTATGATCAAGGAATATAAGTAGTGAAGGAAGAAGTCCACACTGAACTAAAGACATTAGCAAAAAATAAAGTCTCAGGATGATGAAATACCAGTTGAGGTGTCTCTGTCAGGAAATTTGGAAGACAGTTACCTGACTAATTGACTGGAAAGATGCATATTTCTTCCATATCCTTGACCCACCATTGCTGCTAAAATAATTGTTGTTCCTCCTGTGTTTCCTGTTACATATGAAATGGCATTTGTGGTATAGAGTTGAAAATATATTTAAATAGTGAGTTATTCCAATAATTAAAAGGTAGACTCCAGACACACACAGGAATCTTAAAAAAATAGTAAATAATTATGAGTTAGAGTCAGGTAAAGTTTGAAGTCTTTTCTACAAGAGAAATATTTTAAAAAAAAAACAAATCAAACAACAACAACAAAAAAAAACCCTCCACAAACTATATGGAGTAGTATTCCAAGTAATTTAATTGGAAAGTATCACTCCTTCTCATTGTATTAACCCTTTATCTGGTTGTTGAGACTGATGATGACATCTTTATCTTAAACAACTATTAAGAGCTCATCAAAGCATTATTTTAAGAAAAACTAAGCTGAAAATCTAGAATATTATTAACACACACACACACACACACACACACACACAGAGTTCAGTGTAAATACAATCCAATGACAATTTTATTTATTCATCAATCTTTTCAATTATCAACAAATTAACCCTACCAATTAAATATCAAGACATATTTCAAATTCTTATTTTATTAGACTATCTTATATATGTAAAGTATAATAGAGTTTAATTAAAATGCAATCACAAATTTTATGCATGAATTTTTAAGGCAACATTTAGCCATAAAAATAATTGAGGCAATAGTACACTAAGAAAGGAAGAAAAGGAAAAGAAGAATGAGAGAGAAAAAGGAAGGAAAAAAAGGAAACAGGGAGGGAAGTGGAAGAAGCACAGGAAAAGAAAGAGAGAGGAATGAAGGAAAAGAGGAAAGGAGAGAGAAAGAAAAAGTATTTTGTTAAAGTTCTGAGTAAGACCTTTGGGTCACCAACAGAAATATTTAAAAGAACTATATAACTGCCTTCTAAGAATTTAAGCCCTAAATATGATAAGTTCTAAATAATTCCTCATTAAAGGAAAAATTATATGTCTTAACATTTGAAACCTCAACTGTTAAATAAAAAACAACTTAAGTATTAAGTCACTGAAACTCAATATGCATATTCTATGCTTAAAGAAATATGTATTTATTTTCATCTGTGGATTTATAAAAAAAAGATTAAAAATGCTGGCTTCACAGAGTCCCATTCTTATCTTCCACAATTATCACTGTTTCATAAAAAATATTCAATGATTTGGTGAGGTAAAGTTTCTTGGTTGGTTTTTTGTTGTTGTCGTTTTTTAAATTCTATTTAACTCTCAAAGAGAATTGACACAGTGATTGCCACAATGGAGTAGAGCATGGGGAGTAGTTAGAATATGGCACAGGGTAGGACAAGATTCTGATATGTTGGTTATAGGGTTACTACAAGAAGTAATCATCTCTACAGCATCTAATAACAACATTTAACATTATAGTGATATTTGTTAAATATTTATTTATAAATAAGTTTCAAAATCTCCATTATGATTATGCTTGTTTGATATTAATTATATTTCATTTTGTTATATGCAGACTGGGTAATTTCTAAAAGAATAATAACCAATGACATAAAGACTCAACATTGGAATTTTCCCACTAGACCAATTGGCAGCATCAGGATGGATGGTGAAGAGATTGAGATTGTTCACAGCTTTAGTTTGCTTGGCTCCAAAGTCAACATTCTTGGCTCCAGCAGCTAGGAAATTAAAGGACATATTGTGATGGGAAAGTCTGC
>NW_006399782.1:18127359-18129290 GCF_000299155.1 Elephantulus edwardii | reverse complement strand
AAGGCCCTCTATGAGGTGGATTGATTCAGTGACTGGGGCAATTGGGATGGGTGTATCGGAGTTGGTGCAATTGGCACAGGACAGAGCAGAGTTTAGAGCTGTTGTACATAGGGTCGCTATGAGTTGCAAGTGACTCAACAGCACATAACATAACATGAATTACTGGCCACTTGATGCCACATAACAACAACATGTGGTTACACATTATTGATTAATTTGTAGTCACCAAAATTCTTACTCACCAAAATTCTTCGTTAAAGTCCTGATCTCTATGCTGCTGAATTGATCCTGTTTTTAAATTGTAGGTTCTGTTTTGCTATGAGTACTGAACATACCCTGAACTGCCAAGAAAACAAACAGGTCTGTCTCAGAGGGTGACACCAAGTTTCTCCTTGGAGGGTAAGATGTTGAAGCTCTGCATCTCACATACTCTGGGCTCAGAAGTGTCAATCCATCTCATCCGGGGTCTTCCTCTCCTATGCTGTGCCTCCACCCTTCCAAGCATGATGTGCTTCTCCAAGGACTGGTCCCTCCTGGCCACTTCTCGTTGACCCTCACACTTAATTCCCTTGCCTCAGTTACCATGTCTCACTTAACCACAGTGGGCAAATTCCAATGTTGAGTCTTTTTTCCAACTTTTGAAACAATTGAGGGGTACCTTGCCCATTTTATTGAAACTTAAACTAATGTTAATTTAATTTTTTTATCTTAGAAACTGGGGAAAAGATAAAATTGAAACAAAAAGCAATTCTCATGTTAGCTATGAGTTTCACTATTTATTAACTTTCTCAAATAAATGTTTATATATTGTAGTGTTGACTTTCACAGATACAACATTTAATAACCACTACTCATAAATGATCCCAAAGGTTACAATATTGATTTGTACATTTGCTGATGCAAAAATTTGACCTGAATCCCTCAAGAGGCAGGCATGTGTAGATGTCATTTAGCTAAAAGATTAAGTTTAGTGAACCATGAAGCATATTTATTTCAACTCAGACTGTGTTTTTGTGATGCAATGACTCTCTTGAACTGATATAATCTAACTTTCTTCAGGGAAAAACAGCACCAAATAAGGGGCGGGGGGAATTCAGATGCTGGAAAGTAACTACCATGTGATGAGAATATATCTAAAGTTAAAGGAGGCTTTCAGGAGAAATGGAGTGTAGGACCAATAAAAGCTTGTACAAATATTTCCAAATGTATAAAATAGGATAGTTTTGAATCCAAGGGAAGCACAATTAAACTATGTTTTTAAACATTTTTTTGTTGAAAAGTTCTGTTAGGTAAAAAAAAAAAAGGAATTTTCTTTCCAAAGAAATATGCAGGTAGTCTTTCAAAGTCTAAATTTAACTAACATAATCACAGCACATGCCAATCTACCTATTCCTCAGTTTATGCCCCAAAAGACCACTTTAAGAGTATTTGGGGGTTAGATACAATTTAAAATTAAAGGAAATTCTGTAGGTTTCTTTATTTCCCATGTTATTTTAATGTAAATATTGTTAAAAAACCACATTGCTTCTCAAATTGTTGCTTCTGGACTACCAGCAATATCATCATTATCTGAGTACTTTTTAGAAATACATATTCTCAAATTTATCCCTAACCAAGTAGAGTATATCTCATCAATTCAGGTTTTAACAAAGTCTCCTCTTGGGTTTACACATGTTATCAGAAGGAGTCAATCCATGGAGAAGGGCAACATGTTTGGTAACCCTGGTCAGTGGAAATCTAAGACCCTCAATAACATGAATTGATGCAGTGACTGCAACAGTGGTCTCAAGTACAGCTGAGAATGTGAAGATGGCATAGGGTTGGGCAGGATTTCTTTCTGTTTTACATAGTTTGGAGTCAGAACTAACTCAGCACAGTTAATTTTTCTAACTGCATTTTTCTGCAGGCAAACTGTTTAATTATCAGATATA
>NW_006399782.1:18114495-18127122 GCF_000299155.1 Elephantulus edwardii | reverse complement strand
GGCACAAGAGGGGAAGACCCTCTATGAGATGGATTGATTCAGTGACTGGGGTAATTGGGATGGGTGTGTCAGAGGCAGTGCAATTGGCACAGGATGGAGCAGGGTTTAAGACTGTTGTACATAGGGTCGCTATGAGTCGCAAACAACCCGACAGCACTTAACAACAATATATAAAAGTAATATTACTCCTAGAAGAAACTCATAATTCTAGAGCAGAATAAAGATAAGATGCTAATGTAAAGAACAAATGACAAAGAACACACTCATTCATTGTCGTTGAGTTGGAATCAACTCACAGCTGATCCTTCAGTGAAACTTCAGAGTGATACTCCAGAGACTAAGACACAGGAGGAGCTTGCCCATCTGTATCCTAGGGCAATCTGCTGGTGGATTCGAACCAACTACCTTTGGGTTGGCAGCACAACTCCTTATTTACTAGGCAACCAGAGATCCCTACAAAAGGACTGGAGAAATGCAAAATAAATACTAAAGAATCTATTTCAAAGGTAATAAATAACTATCACATGGCCTGGCCAGCCAGGAAGTAGTATCTGCTTATGCTGAAACAGGATCTGAGACAAGAGTTAGAATGATAATTCCTGGATCAGCAGCAGCAGCAGCAGCAGCTCTTGAGAAAGAATATCTGATGCTTGAAGCACAATGCTAGCAGCTTACACAAAGATCAACTAAATTAATCTTTGTACTTAGTATAATTTTTTATTTTGTTGTTTTATCTCTATTTTATAGAAGATAATATTGAGGCATAATGAGGTTAAGTATTTTAAAAAATCAAACACTTGCACCAAGTTGATTCCAACTCATATCAAGCCTCCATCAGGGTCCAGAGGTTTTAATTCTTTACAGGAAGAGATATCTTCTTTTGCAGAGCCACTGGTAGGTTTGAAATGTCAACATTCTGGTTAGCAGTCTGATATACATTATACCATGGGGCTCCAGTAAAGACGTTAAATAGTTTATCTCACATTTTCTTTAGGAAGTAAGAATGAAAACTGAAATGTGAACTACACTTCTTGTTAGCCAGTATTCTTTAATACTATCTCATGAAGGGGACTCTGGTGGCTTAATGGCTGTGCATTCAACCCAGAGGCAAGTAGTTAGAACCCACCAGCTGCTCTGCAAGGGGAAGATGGGCGATCTCCTCCATGTGATTTCCTGCCTCTGGAAAGCTGCTGGAGAGTCACTCACATGTCTGTTTTGAGTAGACAATACCTAAAATCAACAACAGTACCTTTTAGAATCTAAAACTAAGGATAGTGTGCCGCTGACCTAATGGGTAGGGAATTCCCTGTTTCTTCCCTGGCACCTCCTTGGTAATTCCAATGCACCAACCTCTTCTTGGGAGAAATGCAGGAAATCTCTTATCATGCACTTAACAAGCTAGGAAAACCTGATGGAAGATCAGCTACGAGTTGGTTCCAACTTGACAACAATGAGTGAGTTTTTTAATCATTGGGTAAAGAGAAATAAAACCACAGCCCTTATTTAATGATTAGTCTGGTTGAATTTGCAAAACCATGTAGGGATGCAAACATACAGGTTGTAAACTTGAAAAGAGTTTTTAATTTTGTAGGCAAGGGCTGTGGAGTTGAAGAAGGACAGATGTCAACTATACCTAGAAGCAGAATCTTTGATAAAGTGAAAAGGTGTAAAACTGTCACTAGAGTCTTAACACTTGACTAGGTAGGTTAGAGGTAAGGCACTGAGTAGGAAGCAGTGTGAAGAGATAGCATAAAGAAGCTCCATTAAGTGAATTTCTGACATAACCATAAAGCTGAAGATCGGAAGGAAAAGTGAGTCAGCTACCTGGTTCTGGAGACCTAATGCCTTCATCCATACAATTGTCAACAAAATCCCCTACCTAGCATCTGTCACAAAAGACACAATATTCTCTCCATCCCTTTAAAAGTACATGCTTTATCATCATCCTTTACTTTCAAAGAAATATGCTAAGTAAGAAATTTCATAACAGTTTGAATGAAACAGATGATTTTGAAACTCTACCCTAAAGCAGTAAAGAATCTTGGCAGTGCCTTATAAAGTCTGAATTGTCTTTATTTTTTAAATATTTATAATTAAAATATTACAACCTACTTAATACTGATTTAATTGCACTTGCACTGATTTGCCAAAAAGGTACACACAAAGAATATCACCTTACTCCAACTTTCACTCTCTTGGGATGGTTATATTTGTAGCTAAAAAGGATACACATCAACCAAGGAAAAAGTGGCAGGCAGTCTGGAAATTGATGTTAAATGCTCAGATTTAAATATATATTTGGCTGTCCTTAAAGTCATAGCAAAAAAAAGAAAGAAAGAAAATCTATTCCAGTGAACAGTGCTTTGGATTAATGATTTAATATGCTTTCAACTGTCTAATTTCTGTGATCTTTCTGTTATATAGCAAGTAAACGATGTTTAATGAACTTCAATTATTTAATCCGTACACCAACACAGAATCATCCAAATTTGAGTTAATGTAAAACAATGTCCATTTTCCATTTGGGGTCTGTAAGAGCTCTCTAATGACCCTGATAGGAATAAGAGTTCTAAAATTATGCAAGAATTTTAATACAATGTGGAGTTGGTCATGAGACAAAATCTATTCTAACAGTCCTTTTGTCAACTATGTATCTGCCTTTTCAATGTAATTGAATTATATAGAAATTTTTCTTTGACTTTGAGCTGTCTGTTGGTGTGTTTGTATCTGTACATTTGTGAGTGTGTATGTGTGTATACATTTTGATGGTGTTTTTAAATGAACCCATTTAAATGTTTACATATCTCTAGCTATGCATACACATTTAAATGGTTTGGCTAAGTTCCAAATCCTGGTGTCTCAAGTACTAAACTACCAGGAAAGCACACTATGCTCTGATGAAGCTATATTATGCTGTGATAGGGTCTTTGCAAGCTAGTAGACATGTCTTTTGCAAGCAATAAAATGAAGCTGTCAGCCATTGCAAATGGACCAAGATTGAGGTCACATGACTAAATCACCCATGTACCAGACAGTCTCCGATGAATTTTATTCCAGTTTCAATCTATTAATCAGAAGAGTTGGGAGAGCAATAATTTAAATGCTACAATAATCAATTCCATAACACATTAATAGATGCTACAGTCAAACTTTGCCACACCACTGACTGCACTGGAATCTTGACAGGAGCCTTAGGGCCATGCCTAATTTGCATGAAATTTACATAAAACTGTAAATCAAGACTGCATGAACACAGCTCTAATATTTGTTAGTGCTCAGATCTTTCCTGATAGATGGATTGAAACTGCTGGTGGTTTGACTTTGCCTGCAATAAAATTGTGCAGATTATCAGCTTTGTTTTCACTCTGCAATTATGGAGAAAGGGACCCAAGAGAGCTATGGTTTGAGGGTATGTACATACCATTTAGAGTTTGCATCCGGTAAAATCATAACTCAGGCGTGCCCTTCAATATCCCAATCTACAAGCAATTTTCCCCAATGACTTCACATAGCCTTATCATTGCATTTTTTGCATAAATAATTTGCTATCAAATGACTATAAGAATTATGTAGAAAGCTGACCATTTGAGATGACGTCAAAGTGTAGAGGGATTTCTTATTTCAACATTGTTATTAAAAAAAAAAAAAAGAAAAGAAAACCCAAACAAGTACTATTGCAGAAAACAGCGATATTGTTCAGATTGAGGCTAGTTAAAATAAAATTGTAAATTAAGTAAAACATCTGATACCAAAAAGCAGAAAGCTGAACTTTGCCTCATTAAAAACATCCTATGTACTTTTGTGTCCTTGTAAGTCAAATTATTCTAGGAGCTGTGGCCCTTGCTGTGTGTTTTCACACTCAGGGCTTTTTGCTAGCATTCTCACTAACTATTGCAACAGCGACAAGGTCATCTCTCTATACTCTGCTGAGGCCTTATTTAAACCTATCTCAGTAAGGGAAAACACACCCACACAAATACACTTAAGTATAATGATACATTTTAAAATATTCTGCCTTCCCTTCCTTTTACCAGAAAGGGTTCTGAAAATATTTTGTGCACTACCACTTAAACCAGGCTGCTTCCTGGAGGCGCACTACCACTTAAACCAGGCTGCTTCCTGGAGGCAAGGAGTCTGAAATTTCGTCTGACATACTTTGGACATATTGCAAGAAGGAACCAGTCCTTGGAGAGGGGTGTCATGCTTGGGAGGGTAGAGGGACAGCACAGGAGGGGACGACCTTCTGAGGTGGATTGATTCAGTGCGGTAATGAGGGTGGGCGTGTCGGAGCCAGTGCGATTGGCACGGGACAGAGCAGGGTTTAGGGATGTTGTACAGAGGGTCGCTATGAGTCACAAGGAATTCGACGACACATAACAACATCACAGTAACAAACCGCTTATCCCACTTTTCTTACCTTGCACGATCAAGTAAACTTGGGAGGTCTTGGGTTCATGCTGTGTCTGAACTGAGCAAGTGTAGGAACCTTCATCATAGACATCCACCTTCTGGATTCGAAGACTGTATTCCAGAGAATGACGCTTTTCCAGTTCAACCCGGGGGTCCAGAGACCACTTGTCATGTCCAGCGAAAATGATGCCAGATCGGTTCAACCAAGCCACCTTCGAGTTCTTGTCGTCTACAACACACCTGGCAAAACAGGACAGCAACATTAGTCCCTTAACCATAATGGGGTGTTTTTGTTCATTTTCCATATTATCAGAATCAGCAAGATCGATTAAAAAGAATAATTATATGAAAGATGATTAATTGCTACGTATTTCTTATAGTTTTATAAGTTTTCACAGTTTTCTCTTTAAGATCTAATCACTACCATGGTCTCATGTGACAATGCCATCAAATAGTATACCTTAGTTCAGAAAAATCATTATATGATCCTAGAGAAGTTAGGTGTATGTACCTGGGATGTTAAAAGTGTGAGAGCATCCAGCAAGGACACAAGTAGGTCTTTACTTGCTTGGATCAAACCAAGTAAGAAGATATTCAAGAGCTCAGTAAAGAAAGAAGCCTAAAAAAGGAACCTTTCTTACTAAACCTTGGCAGCAAAAGATTTAGATGATACCTAGCTACCACCATGGATAGAACAAGTAATAGAACTCATATTCCTATATATAAAACAACAAAGATTGAAAGCTAGACAAACTGGAACAGCAGAAAACAGAGACTATTGCTCTGAAACAGTATTTAAACGTAGTGTTGAACCCATCCTTTGAGGACACCTTTTTAGCAAAATAGCAGTACAGCACCCAAACTAAACAATATCTCCAGGTGCAAGAGAACAAAATGTCAACAAAGATGATAGGATAAGATGGGAGAGGAAGCTAGGGAACCAGAGCTGGAACAAAGAGAACACAATTAAAGCCTATACTTCCATGGTGATAATGTAATTAATTTCACTGAAGACTTTATGTGGACATTGTAAATGGGAACTTGTGTAAACTTTCACCAAAAAATGCAGCGCAATGTTGTTTTTAAAACTCTTATTTAATGTTCAATTAATCCAATGGATGAATGTGATTCTACTAGACTCATCTGTAAACAAGCTGCATATTAATGATTCAGGTAAATTCAGTTAACTGAGAAGTTACTTTCCACTGGTTTTCTTCTGTCTAGGAAAAGATTATTCACCTTCAGCATTAACTGCTTGAGTTAACTGTGAGATTTAGTCAGTTAACATTGTGGCAGTTTTACTCAGTCTTAAATTTTGCTTATCTCTTCATAGGTGCAATCTGATTGCCTTGAATGGTGGAGATCTAAAATTAACTCCACCTCTGGTGGCCTAATGGCAAAAAGCTGCAACACAATCCCAAAGGCACATGGTTCAAGACCATCGGCTGCTCAGTGGGAGAAAGATGGGCAATCTCCTCTGGTGTGATTAACTGCCTCTGAAAAACCTGTTGGAAGTACACAACAACTATAGTAATTAAGCCAGATTTTAGAATTTACCTCTGGTCCTTACAACTGGGTTTGCCCACAGTCAGGAAGCAAAAGTGTGTAAGCAACCAAGACAGGCCTCAGGAGAAGTAAAGAGCTAGGTATGACGTATCATCAGGAAGTAGCTCCAGCTGCAGAGGGCAGCAGGTGTCTACTGGCCAGATAGGTTGCTATGAGCAGTTTTATTCATTTTAAAATTAGTTCCACCTTTTATGGAAGGTGAAGAAACTAATGTTATAGTTTGTATTACAAGGAAGAGAAAGTCATTTTCTCTAGAAGCAACAAAACAAAAAGCTGACTTACTGAATAAAAGTAAAGGCTATAAATAGTTATAGATACGTCAGGGTGGTATAGTTTCATCCTTCAGTTCCAAGAGGAATCTGGCAATGGGAACACCCAAACAAGCAAATAAAATTTCTCTTTCCATCCATTTGGCAAGATGGATGTCTGTGCTGCAGGGAAATTGTCCCAGTCTCTGTTCACAGTAGTAGAGCCAGCTGCTCACACTCTTGGATATGAGGGGGTGGACACCAGGAGCCAGGAGATCCACAGTAGAACAATTAATACAGCATGCATTTGGTTACGTCCAAAGTCAAATCTAGATTTCCATTCAGATCAAAACAGCCATGTAGAGAGATTCCACATTCATCCATATATGTTGTCATTGTGTGCTGTAGAGTTGGAACTGACCCATAGATGACCCTCTGGTGGGTTTTCAGAGGCAGTTAATCACATGGGAGGAGACTGTCCATCCTTCTCCTGTGGAACAGTAGGTGACCTCGAAGCTGTGTCTTTGGAATTGCAACACAGCTTCTTGCCACGAGGCCACCAAGAGCTCCCTCATACACATATATCCAGTAAATTGAGACATAACCCACATGATATCCATCAGAGAGATACAGAAGCCAATCTTGTTTTTTCTCATAAAAACAGGGGGAAAGGGAAAAGATAAATCATGTTCAATTATCTCACTCATGGCACAAAGTCTTCCTTGTTGTTTTTGATTGCTTTTAAGTTGAGCACAACTCATAGCGACCCTATGTACAAAAGGCCTGAAGCCTTTCTATAACTATCGACATTTATCAAAGTTCATATAGTTTCTGGAAGCATGTTGTTTAGAATGTGACTGCCACTCCTGCTTAGACTACTAATTTTAGGTTGAATTTACAGTTTATTGAGAGTGAGAAATTTATTTAATGACTTTCGTGGCAAGATACTCAGGTCGTATTGTCTTCTCTGCCAATTAGTTTTCATAAACATAACTAGATTACTGCATTCTTTAGCATCTCTAGTTCTGACTATTTATTTCTCCACTATGTAGATACTGGTAAGACTTGCTCTGATAGCCTAGTGGCAAGAAGGTGGACTGCAATCTCAAAGGTACACGATTTAAGGCCACCAGGTGATCTACAAAAGAAGGGTGGGCCATCTCCTCCCATGCCATAAACTGCATCTTAAAGCCCAGTAAAGGGTCAGCTATGTGTCGGTTCCAACTCTATGGTACACAATCAACAATAATCAAGTTTTATGATCGTTCTGGCTGTATGCTGCTTAATTTCAGCCTTTCTTTTAGTTTCTCTTGTGTACTCTTTTTTCCTCCATAGAAAGATGAGTTAATATGGGATTATTTTTTTAACCATTTTTAATTGGTTTTTGTACACTCATTCATATATATTTTATGTCATTCATGTACAATGTGCTTTATGCAATAATTCTTATACTGTTTTTATATACTTAATTATTATTGATCAATACCTTTTATCACCCTGTGTTATCAAATACTCTTTGGTGGCAACATTTCTGCCTTTTCTGGTGTTTACATCTCTCAATTTAGACTCATTAATGAATTCATTAGTGGACTTTAAAAAAATTTTCTCCTATGTCATTAATAAAGTTGTTGAACATAGACTTACTGTGTTTCTTCTTAGAAAAATGGAAACTTGCTTATATAAACACATTCTAAATTCTAAGTTACAGTTTTTTTTTAATTTTCCTTACCAGCCAGCTCAATGCAAAAACGGTCAGTATTGCAACATGAAAAAGAGATATTTTGAATCCTGTTTAAAATATGATCTCAAACTTTTTATTTGGGGAAAAATATATGCTACATGAAAATGGCCTATTAATCAAATAAACAATTGGTTTTAATCATCTTAGTAGCTCATCAAATTAATCTAGAGTACATAGGCATGTACATGAATTTAATTGTGTCACGCACATAGATGCAGGATATATGGTTACTGATTTTCTACCCTTATACTAAGGTTAACAGCATAAAAGCATAAATTTGGCAAATTTCATTGTCAGCATAGGCAGAATTTTCCAAACTAGTTCTTTAGTGTTCTTTTGGACCTTTTACCAGTTTTTGTCCATGGAAAAGTTAAAATTATAGCACAGATTATTATTCCAAATTATTCACTAATAATGTTCAGATCTATCTTATGTCAAGAGGTAATTGACTACTTCAGTAAAATTTCTAGACTCATAAATACGAATCTACTGAAACTATACATTAAATATAAATTTGATCATGACAGTCTAAATACCATCTTTTTTCCTATTGGCCTCCATCCATATAATACTTTTAAGGTTTATCTTTTGCTTCCAGCCAAATAAGAGGTCTATGAGGATACACACACACACACACACACACACACACACACACACACAGTCACACCTTAACTGACTCAGTGAGTCAAATGTCAAGAACCTGAGCAAATGTAGAATATTGTAAAAGGAAACTCTTATCTGGATGTGAAAAGAATCTTTTTTTCTTATGCTACCCATAAAACTGTGGCTGACTCTGAGAAGAATGGGAATCCCAGAACATTTAATCATGCTAATGCGAAACCTATACTTGGACCAAGAGGCAGTCATTAGAACAGAGCATGGTAACACCACATGGCTCAAAATTGGGAAGGGCGTACACCAGGGATGTGTCCTATCTCCATACCTTTTCAACCTGTATGCAGAGCAGATTATCCGAGAGGCCGGGCTCTATGAGGAGAAGTGTGGCGTCAGGATTGGTGGAAGATCTATTAACAATCTGCGTTATGCAGATGACACAACCCTGCTTGCTGAAACTGAGGAGGACCTCATGCACTTGCTGCAGAGGGTCAAGGACTGCAGCCTTCAGTATGGACTGAGGCTCAATGTCAAAAAGACAAAGATTCTCACCACTGGACCAATTGGTAGCATCAGGATGGATGGTGAAGAGATTGACTTTGTTCACAGCTTCAATTTGCTTGGCTCCGCGACAACACTCTTGGCACCAGTAGCCAGGAAATCAAAAAACGTATTGCGATGGGAAAGTCTGCTGTTAGGGACCTCTCTATAATATTAAGGAGCAACGGTGTCTCTCTGGAGACTAAGGTGTGCCTGATACAGGCTATAGTCTTTGCAATCACTTGTTATGCATTAGAGAGTTGGACAACGACTAGGGAAGACAGAAGGAGAATTGATGCCTTTGAGCTGTGGTGCTGGAGAAAAGTATTGAATGTACCCTGGACTGCCAAGAAAACAAACAGATTCATCCTGGAGAGGGTTAAACCAGGCTACTCCTTAGAGGCAAGGATTCTGGAACTTCGTCTGACATACTTTGGACACATTGTAAGGAGAGACAGGTCCTTGGAGAGAGACATCATGCTTGGTAAGGTGGGACAGCGCAGGAGGGGAAGACCCTCTATGAGGTGGATTGATTCAGTTACTGGGGTACTCGGGATGGGTGTGTCAGAGGCCATGTGATTGACACAGGATAGATCAGGGTTTAGGGCTTTTCTACACAGGGTCGCTATGAGTTGCAAACAACTCGACGGCACATAACAACAACAACAACAGAACCCTTAATTATGCTCATTCAAAACAAAGAAGCATTCATTGGAACAGAAGAAAGGGACACTGAGTATTTTAATATTGAATAATGTTTGAACCAGAACTATATCATTTCATTATGCTTATTCATGTTATATGCTGAGGAAATCATTTGAAAAATTAGACTGTTTTTAGAAGAATATAGCATCAAGTGTAGAAGACTTATTAACATTAGCTTGTGATAAGGAGGTGATATAACCTCGCTTACCTAAATTGAAGGAAAGTTGAAGCACTTTATGATGATGGTAAAAGACTACATTCTTAAGTATGAATGACACCTCAGTATAAAGGAAATACACAAAACAAACCAGAACCAGATCATTGACAAACATCATGAAAATACTAAAGTTGTCAATATTATCATTTTATCTAAATCAATAATAAATACTGAATTAAATAAGATCAAATGGCCTATTGCTTGGGGCAATTTGGCTGTAAAAATACCTCTTGAAAGTGTTAAAAAGCAAAAATGTCACTTTTAGAACTAAGAGGAATTGACTCAAGGTATATGTTTGTGAAAAATGGACAATGAAAAGAAAGTTCTAAAAAGGATTAAGACATTTAAATCATAATGTTGATGAAGAAGAACATACCATGGACCAGTTAAAGAGCAACCAATCTCTCTTGGGGAAGGTCAGCCAGAAAGCTGATTAGAATTGGGGATAGCAAAACTTCACATCTCTTACACTGGATATATTATTAGCTTGGACCTAGGGTAGGACTTCATGCTTAGCAGAGAGACAATGAGAAAATAAGAATGGATTGACACAGTGGCTTCAACAATAAACTCTAATATGTCTATAGTCGTGAACATGGCACAAGCTCGAATAGCATTTTATTCTATTATAAATAATAGGGTTGTTGGAGTTGGATGAAAATTGGATGGCCTCTAACAACACAGAATGTGTGATAACATCTGGAAGTATGTTCTGTTGTTATTATCACAATGGAGACAGGACATATTCTAAGCATCTAGCTGGTACAGGCCTCTCATAATGCACAAGAATATCTCATATCTCACAATAAAGAATTACCCTGTTAAAAAAAATCAATAGTGGAAAGTTTAAGGAATTCTGAGTTAGACTCTGATATCTAAATGTCCAAAGGCAGGGGACAAATACCTACAGTGTAAAGGAGTGTTTTTGTTTTTGTCATAAGCATATCATTTTTAACTTGGAAAGTATTTAAGTGCCATAGCAAAGTTCCTGGGCCTCAAACCAAGTTCACGTCAGAGATACTCCAACAAGGTCATAGGAGGTACTGGTCATAATATACTAGTTAAGTATTTCTTTTATTGTTTATTTTAGTACCATAATTACACAATGAACAAATTTGTACAGTATCAACAGTCAATGAAAAAGACGTATTTTGTTTTTGGCTCATAATTTAATATTTGAGAACTCATTAAATTTTGGTATTATTCTTATTCTTTTTAGCCTTCTAAAGGGAAATACTATTATGAAATACATGGAATGACTATATATTAGAATTAACTCAATGACTATTTTGCTTTGCTGGTTTTGTTTTTTAAATAAGAATGGGTCAGTAACATGAAGGATTAATAAGGGATAAGGAATTCAGTTACTATTTGACCTTCAGGAAGATCATTAGTTTTTCCCACAGAAAAAAATTATCATTGTAATTTATAATTGTAATCTTTTGGGATGCATGGAAGGATACAGAATGTGCATAGAAAAACAGTTTCCAAGAATGCATTGGGCCTTCCTTATCTAGTTGACTGTTAGGTTTGCAAATTCAACCCTACAAATAAAACTCTTGGTGAACCAGCAAAACTGTCATGGGATAATTTCCCTTTAGAAAAAAAGATAATTGGTCTAGGAAGCTCTGCTGTATATTCCTGACATTAAACTGTGGAATCATGAAAAGTTTTAAGCAGAGGACGGAATAATGTATCATGGAAATATACAGAAGTCCTTAGTCTGGCTTTATAGTTTTATTTTAAGGATAATGAATTCCAAGAATACATATGCAAGCAGTTTCAAAAAGATACACCAAATTAGTTAAAAACCAAGTTTAAAGAATTTTGAATTAGCAGTCATTTTGGATCATCTCTGCTTCATTATCATGTTCTAAGATTAGATGCAGCATGCAATAAAAAGAGCTGTGGGGATTCACTGCTGACCCTTCCATGCCCTGCTTAGCCTTGACTGCAACAAGGCACGTCAGCTTATTAGTTGATATGATCCATCTCAACATCTTCCCAGACCTAACTTTTGGCTTTGACTCCTGTCTTCTCTCTTGGACTCATGTTATTGCTCTGTGCATTTCAAATATTTTCATTTTGACCCCCTTAAACCAGTCACTTATCTCAAGGAGGATTTATTCTCCTAGATTCGTACTAAAGTTTAGTATAATGACTATTATGATAGCACCTATGTTGTAAGGCCATGGTTCTCATTCAGTTCTTTTGCATGAATTCATGTACAAGTGATTGCTTCCACACGTGCTTATGCATACACATGTGGTAGTAAGTAGATGCTCTCGAGTATCCAGAGATGGCAAGCCCACAGAAATCAGATTCATGAGAATCACAATGTTTCAGGAATCTAAGATTCTGATGGAGCATTAGGATGCAAGAAACACTGGTTAGTTCTTTAGGATATTGTCTTATAATCATACTATGGCAACTCTTAAGCCAGTTAGTCTTTATGTATCTAGGTTCCATAAGCAAAATTAGGCTAATGATTATTTCCTCTCCATCTAAAAATTTTGCTCAGAGTAGTATTTTGAATGACAGAAAACATTTCATAAAAGGACCTCTCTAAAGTACTCAAGAACAAC
>NW_006399782.1:18112074-18114065 GCF_000299155.1 Elephantulus edwardii | reverse complement strand
ACTCGACGGCACATAACAACAACAACAAAGCCATAGCTACATTTACACTCATAAACTGTTTTAACTTTTGGATATTAAAAAAAAGAACAATTACATAAGAGGAATGGTGATAAAGGAAATATACTGAGGCTCCTAAACCACATAAAATAAATGTATCTCTTTGTTTAAGATTGGGATGGCAGTCAACAGCTACCTATCATTACCTAGACTCCATGATCAATCACACATTCCTCTAAATTCTTAATTTAAATATTACTTCAGCATGTGCTATACTACACAAGTATTGTTCATACTATGGATTACTATTTATTAGAATGACTCATTAGCTTTCAGTACAAAAAATACACAGTGATAATATTGAAGCTGGAACAGGCTTCTTCATTCTGGGAGCAATGAAAAGGCCTCTCTAGATGTAATTTTTAGTTTTTACTCTCAAGATGGAGCACATTGCACCACCTTACATATGTTATTATATATGCATGTGTACGATATATGTACTGCTGCTTTTTTTTGTCTAATTTAGAAGAAGCAGAAATGCTTGCCATGCAGATGGTAGTGTTGAAGAAAAGAGTACGGAAGAAGCCAAATCACCAAATTGAGTACTGAGTGCATCTCAACACACTGCCAAGTGAAACACTGTTTGTTCTCTTCTTGTCACAACAACTCTGTCATCTTTACATTCTTATCAAAGAGATACAGAGAGAAAGGGAAAACAGCTCCCAAGACTATGTCCCCTAGACACCCTTCAAACTTGGAACTGAATCCACTCCTGAAGATCAACTTCAGCCAAACAACAGACAGGCTGATAAAGTGAACAATAACAATGTGATCAACAAGCTCCTCAGAAATACCAAGCATCCAAGACTGAAAAGACAATGTGTTCCCAAAAACAAAGCTTAGAAGGTAGGAAGAAGCAGAAAGACAGGCAAATAGAATCAGGGACCAACCCCTGGAGGAAGTGGAAAGAGTGTTAATATATTGAGGAGATGCTAATTAATGTCACGAAACAAAACATGCATCCATTGTTGAATGGGAAACTAATTTTCTTTGTAAACTTTTCCCCCAATCAACACACAATATTTTTAAAGGAAAATAAAAAGACAGCAATTCTAAAAAGAGATCAAAATTAAAGCTGAGACTAGAAAGAAGGGATGACTTCTGTCCCAGTCACAGCTGGAGTTAGGATCAATCCCAGTGGTTTGAAACAGCTGTTCTAGGTTCTTTCCAAGACTCCGGTTTACTTTAGAAAATGAATCATTATCTTCTTAATCAGTCAGTAACAAAATTCTGCTGCCCTCACCCACCCAGAGGTGAAGTAGAAAACCCTTAGTTTCAGCAGTTTAGTAGCTTAGGCAAGCTTTAACAAACCAAACAGGAGAGGGTGAGGAGGGAACTATACTAAGAAGCTAATGTTCTGCACTGAGTTTTAGCTTCCGTTAGTGCTGGCTCTGTGCTTTGTGATTTCGCTACATTTGCTTAACCTTTCTGTGCTTTAATTGTCTCATGATTAAAATAAATAATACGATAGCACATAATTGATACAACTGCTGTGGTGTTTAAATGATTAAACTTAGGCACGTAAAGCAATGCATAATCATACATAAACAAACTGTGATGACCTAGCAGTAAGGAATTGTGCTACCATCCCAAAGATAGGCAGTTTGAATCTGCCACTTTCTCCTTGGGGGCAAGATAGGGCAATTTCCTTCCATGTGATTTACTGACTTTGAAAACAAACTGGAGGATCTGTTATCAGTCCACACAACAACAACCACAACAACAATCTTAAATGTGTCTACTATTTTACTGAAGAGCTTCAGTGCTTCTCTCTAGCAAAAAAGGAATAATAACTACTTCTTCAAGTAATTGTGAGTATGAAATGCTGCAATATAGTTAATTGTTGTTGTTGGTATGTGCCATCGAGTCATTTGCGACTCCTAGCGACCCTATGTACAACAGCCCTAAACCCTGCTCTATTCTGTGCCAATCTC
>NW_006399782.1:18101376-18111485 GCF_000299155.1 Elephantulus edwardii | reverse complement strand
CCTACTAAATGTGACCTCTTTTGGGGACTTGGGGACTTTCTCTGTTGATCAAACTAAAAAAACCTAAATGCATTGTTATTGAAGTTGAATCAGAAGTGACCCATAGCTGACTGTCTAGTGAATTTCCAGAGGCTGTAAACCACGTGTGAAGAGTTTGTCATTCTTTCTTCCATGAAACAACCGGTGGAATGGAACCACCAGAGAAGCACCACCTTTGGGTTAACAGATTGCGCCACTAGTTAAACATGCTTGCGTAGAGTGATTTAATCTGATCTCTTCTAAATTAAGCTCATTGACTTGAAGTCAGAACCTGCTTATAGCTCACCCTTCATTGCGTTTCCCAGGCTATATAAAGGAGGTGACTACATCTTTTCCCCACAGAGTAGTTCAGTTTGTGGATTCCGAAGGACAGAGAGGCGTGGCCTTTAGATAAATGGCACATCTACAGATAGACTAGGCTATCAGAGCCTCCTAATTTCTTGTAAGTAGTATCTTATAATAGGGAGCTCTGATGGTCTAGTGGCAAGAAGTTGTGCTGCAATTCTTAAGGCCTGAAATTCAAGACCACCAGCTGCTCCACCTGAGAAGGATGCTCAATCTCCTGCCAGGCGATTAACTGCCTCTGAAAACCTGCTGAGGGTCAGCTGTGAGTTGGTTCCGTCTCAATGGTACACAACAACAACAACACAAGTGTCTTATACAGAACTGAATAAAAGGAATATATGTTTAGGTATTATTAGCATGGCAAGAGTCCAGAATAAGAATTGCATAGTTAAGTGGTTGGGGGTGGTGGTGGATTGTGTTTAACAATGAAAATAATTTTCTCCCAAAGAAAAAAAGTAGTGGTGGGGGGGTGTTGGGGGAGGCATGGAGGAAAATGTGCAACAACGAACAAATGGAAATCTAAGTTCTTTATAAATTTCTATTAAAATCTGAAAAAGAAAAAAGTGCTTTATAATAGGGAAGACATGGAAATAGAATCACATATAGGAGAAAAGTGTCAGGTGACTGCAAAGGCAGATGCAGTGCATGAGAGGCAGAGAAATGCCTAGAATTACTGCTAGCCACTAGAAGCTCAGGGAGATGTAGACCATTACTTCCTTCATAGTTCTCAGAACAATTCAATAAGGCTGATACAGTTTGGCTTCTAGTCTTTGGAACTATAAGACTAAAATAAAATAAAATTTTCAAATCCACTCCCTTAGTGAAATTTTATTATAGCAGTTGTAGGAAACTAAGGCAGTATTCATTCTTTATAATCCCATTTTTGGGCTAAATCCAGCCATCACCCTATAATGTTTAATTATTTGCTTATTTATAGGTATCTGCCAGGAAATTCCATTACATAATATTGAGTCCTCTTATATTTAATCCTACACAGTCTGTCTCCTTTGTTAATAAGTGATCTCCTAGAATCCATAAATATTTAACTGAATGCAGAACACAACATAGTTATTATAGCACAGTAGTATACACTCTGCTCTGATATTATTCTTGAACTGTTTTAAAGATGTTTTTTTTAAATATTGATGCATTGACAATTCAGGCTTGATCTGTCTCTTTGAGATCTAGATGGTTCTATGTTTCTCCCTCCCAAACAGCCTGAACAAACGGTCCACACTGTTTATTATCTATGGACAGATTTTGGCTTCTCCTGGATCAGATGAGGACTGTTCTATGCTTTGTAGAGTCTCAGGCTGCAAAAACATGTCTTAGTATGTAGAGAGTTGCACTATTAACACAAAGGACATACATCTGGTGGCTCTAATCCACCTTCAGCAGCCAATCTCCTCTCATAGACTTCGTCTCCTGATAACCCACTGGTGACTCAACTATGAGTCAGTTCTGATTTGGTGAAAATGAGTTACCTGAGATTTCCTTCTCGGTGGGTAAGCTGCAATTAATACTCTTACTGCAGTAGTAAGGATCTGTATATATGTTGTTGTTACGTACCTTTGAGATGGAATTGACTCATAACTAAGCCTCCAGCCAGTTTTCAGAGGCAATTAAATCACAAGGGAGAGAGATTGTCCATTTGTCTCCCATTCATTTTAACTATGAGCCTTTGGGTTGATAGTTCAGTTCCTTACCACTAAGTCACCTCTTTTCCTTTGATCTACAATCTCTTCTCTTTCCTCTCCACTCAGTTGATGGAAGATCAGAAGCAATATTAAATCTTGCTTTTGTTTTCACTTACCCTGTGAGAATGTTTACTCTCAGTAAACCTCACTCCTCTGCCCCATTTAAGTGGGGTAAAATATGTTGATTGTATATTTAAATCTGTAAGATTAGTCTTGCATCCTGATTCAGATTTATGTTTAAAAACTTCACTCACCATGCAGTTAAAAACAATTACAGAGTTACTTAAAAAAAAAGTTTCCATCTGTGCCATTATAAATATTAAAAGTTACAGAAGGGGAAAAAAATTCCACATAGGTCTGTACTATGCAGGACTTATTCTTTATCTCATCCCAACAGCAAGGAAGCGGGGGTGGGGGAAGTGCTTGCAATAAATTACAATGCACTTAGGCTAAACATTCTGATATGTGAGACGTGACTATAAAGTCAGGAGTCTGTTTTCCATAAGTCTTATTCATGGTCTTATCATATACAGCATTATGTAAATGTTATTATTGGAGCGGAACCAAGTTATAATGTGACTCATTATTATATACACTTATATATAATTCAAATCAAATCGTGCCCTCTAAGACACAGCAATTAATAGAGATGCATTCGTGTTGTAATAATCAATGGAAAGTAGGTGGGTAGGTTAAGTCAGTAAAGATGCTGTCATCCCTTTAGAAGACCACAGACACCCTTGTGTTGCGCTTGCCTTCACTGGCAGAGGTAGAGGTGAAAGAGATAAAGGTGAATAAATATAAGGAACAAAAGAAGTCTTTGCTTTTTAAAATGTACTTTGTGAGTACAAATGTGAAATAGGGACTCTGGTAACTGCAAACTGAAGGAGATAGTATCAAACAAATCCATCTTTGCTGAAGGAAATGTAATGGTCCCCTCCCTTGGCTGACAAGAAGCCGATAGATCACTGACAAATGGTTATAAATCATAAGGACACTTCTCACATGGCGAATTATAATTGTAAGGATTTTTCTGACTTCCATGTTTGCTTTTCTGTCATCCACTTTCCACACTACCACTGATAATTCCTATTTCTGAAAAACAAAACAAAACAAAATAAAACAAAAAACAAACCAAAACCCCTCAGCATTTTCTCTCAAGGACAGCCTTGGGAAGATGACTTCACCCTTGAGACAACACATTTAATGGCTTCTTTCTTTATCTGTAATTCCCTTTTCCCTTCCCTGAACACTTTTTTGAAGGTTTGGCTCTCTTGAACAGGTGGCCAATCAGGATGGGAATGGGAGTTGGAGGGAAATGATCAAAAAGAGCTTTAGAAGTTACTAAAAGAATGGACATGAAAGGAAGAGCTGATGAGTCTGAGATGAAAGCCCTGAGATGGGAAGGGCTCTTATAATGAACCCACCTAGTCCACCAGGAGAATGATACCTAAGACAACAATATCCAGTTTATGCAAAACAATGACCCTGATAGGTGAGGGGAGGTGACTGTGTCTGGACTTGAGAGAGGAAGTCAGAGGCCATGAGCTTTTCCGACTATAGTCACCGCATATTAACTGAAATTTCACACATAGCACAAGTTAAAGAGAGAGCTGCAGATATCCTAAGATGCAGGGCACACTCTGAGTTCTAAGACTAAGCTTGTGATTCTAAAGCACCTTTCTTCAGCCACCTTGTGCGCACCTCACAGTGTTTCATTCCACCTTCCTAATCTATCCCTGGGCCATGCTATCTTTGATATAATATTACAGAGGAACCACCTTCTCACTCAGCTACTTTTGAAATAGGGCTGTCAAATGAAAAGACAGGTATAGAGTGGAACAAATAGAATCTAAGTGGGGACTATTGCTGTTTTAGGGTGTTATTGAGTTGATAATAATTCGTAGTGATTGATCCCATATGAGAGTATAAATTCCCCAACAATAAATCTTTTAGAAGCAGATCTCCGTATTTTTCACTCATGGAGTAGCCATGTGTGTGTCAATCACCAGCCTGGGATTAGCAGATGAACATTTAACTATTGTCCCAGCAGGTTTCCTTACATAGGATTCCAAAATCAAATTTACTATCACTGAATTGAATTCTATTGGATAGTGATTTTATAGGAGAAAGTACATTGTTTCTCAGCCTTTTGGCTGAAGATTTAGTAGAGGAGAAAGTAATCTCATAGGGTTTCAACCAATGTGAATGTTCGTAGAGGCACAATGTCACAACTTTCTCCAGAGTGGCTAGTGGATTCAAATTGCTGACCTGATTTGCAACTGAACCTCTTGTACCAAACAGAGCTTCTTATTAGAGTGTTGGTAGGTGTCATCGAGTCAAGTACAACTCATAGAAACCATATCTATGAACAACAGATCTAAATTCTGCCCTAGCCTGTGTCATTGTCATCATCTCTGACACACTTATGCTCATCGATGCAGTCACTATGTCAATCCAGCTCATTGAAGGTCTTCCTCTCTGTTGCTGACCCTCCTCCTTTACAAACATAATGTCCCTCTTTAAGGAATAGTCTCTCCTAGCAACATGTTCAAAATAACTGAGCCAAAGCTTTATCTCCAAGGAGCATTCCTGCTACCCTTTTCCCAAGACATATTTGTTTGTTCTTTTGACAGTCCACAGAATACTCAGTACTCTACTCCAATGCTACAGCTTAGACATCAATTAATCTTCATCATCCTTATTTACTGCCCAGCTCTCACATGCATATCAAGTGATGGAAAAGACCATGACCTGAATCAGCTGCTCCTTAGTCTTCAAACTGACATTGATCCTTAGTAATTTAGAGAGGCCCCTGGCAATGGACTTGCCCAATTCAACACATCTAATCTTGTGGCTGCTAGGATCAAGGAGACTGATGGTGGATCCAGGTAAGAGGAAATCATTGAAAATGTCAATCTCTAAAGTATTATTTTTACTTATTCTAAATCCATTCACTCTGGTTAAGGTTAATAAACTTTTGACATGGCACCTGCACCTTGGTTGTAATCTTAGCATGTGTAACCTGGATAACAGCAAGGTTCATGTTGGTTAATGCCCCTTATCCCTCAACAGTAAATCAGTTTTACTTGAATCTACCAAGACTGCTCTCAAAAGGTTCCTTTTGTTGTTGTTAATTATCCTCAAGTTGTGGACACCTTAAGCATAACAGAAAAAGTATTTCCCATTCTTGTACCATCCTTACAATCTTTGATATATTTTAGCTTAGCATTGAAGCCCTGTTTACATGGAGTCTTCTCTTATGTCACCTGACACTCAGCTTTACCATACATGAGATTCTTTCCTAGTCATTGCTCTTTCCTGATAAAATGGCCAAAGCAGGTAAATCAAATTATGGCAATTCTCACTCTTAATAAGCTGTTTGCATTCTCTCTAAGATGGCTTTGTTCATTCTTCTGGCAGTCCATACTATATCCAATATTCTTCACTAACACCATAACACAGGAGAATCAATTCTCCGGTGATCTCTTTATTGCCCATCCTTCACATGCATATAAGAAACTTGTAAACAAGTTCTGGTGGCCTAGTGCTAAGGAGTAGGTTGCCTACTCAAAAGTATGTGGTTCAAATATATCAGCAGGTCTGTGGGGGAAATAATGGACACGCTCCTCTCAAGTAATTTACAGCTGCCAAAAACCCTGATGTAGTTTCATCTCTGAGTTGCCTTGGACACAACAGCACACAACAGCAACAACTTAACTTGCATCTAGTCCATTTTAGTCATCAAAATGACTTTGTTGCTTTTTTGACAATTATAGAATTCTTTCGCAGCAACTTTTCTCATTGCAATTTCATTTGATTTATTGACTGCTGCTTCCATGTACATTGACTCATAATTCAAGGAGAATAGTAAAAAATAGTTTCAGACTGGTTTGCATACAAAATTTGTATACATTGTGCTTCATCATATACACTGTTTTTCACACATTCCTTCATTTACATTGTGTTTTATACAATCACTTCCAAAGGTTTCATTTTATAAAATTAACCACCATTGGTCTAGGCCTACTATTACCCCATCTTGTCAAGTCTCCATGCAATCTTTACCCCCCTCTCTTCACCCACCAAACTCTGCAACCTCATGATTTTTCTCCCTCTTCATGCTTAGCCCCCATCCCCGCCCGCCCATTCCCCTGTCACCTTTGGACCCTTGTACACATCATGCTAGTCACCTTTCTATTTTTATAGTAATGATCTTATCCAGTCTCTGTCCTTATGAGACTGAGTTCTTTCAGCATATTGTTTTTAAGTTTCTCCTTCTCCCATGTTATATTTTTCTAAAGTGTTGCTCCAGTGTGCTGCATAGAGATACCACAATTTCTCAATTCATTCATTTATTGATGAACATAGGGGTACACGTTTTCATTTGTGTCTCAGTTCTATTTAGCTTGGGTTATATTCCTAAAAGTGTAATAGCTGAGTCATATGGAATTTCAGTGCTCAGATTTTTGAGGAAACACCAAACTGCCTTCCAGAATGGTTGTACCATTTTAAAATCCCACTAACTACATATGAGAGTTACAGTTTCTCCACATCCTTTCCAACATTTATTGCTTGCCTTCCTGTTAAATTTTGTCACTGCTACTAGCATGAGATAGTATCTCATTGTGGTTTTAATTTGCATCCCTCTTATTGCCAGTTCTTTTCAGCATTTCTTCATGTGTCTGTTAGATTCAATTGGCCAGGATTTTGTCAAGGATTTTTGTATCTATATTCATGAAACAAATTGGTCTGTAGTTTTCTATTTTGCTGATTTCTTTGCTTAGCTTTGGTATTAGGTTTATGCTTGCTTCATAAAAGGATTTTGGGAGGGTTCCTTCTTTTATTAATTTTGGAAATAATTTAAGTAAAACTGCTGTTAGTCTTCTCTGAATGCTTGGTAGAATTCATTTGTTAAGCTACCAGGTCCAGGATTTTTTGTGGGGAAGGGGCCTTTTTAGGACTGCTCAATTTTTTCTTTTCTAATAAGTCTGTTCAAATGTTCTACATTTGCCTGGGTCAATATGGGTAGGACGTGAGATTCAAAGAATTGTCCATTTCCTCTAGGTTTTCAAATTTATCAGAATATAGCTTTTCATAATATTCCAATATTATTATATTAATTTCATTTGGCCTTGTTGTGATGACACCTCTAATATTCATTATTAGAGTTATCTGTGTCTTCTTTCTTTTCTTTTGTTAAGTTTGCCATTGGTTTGTCAATTTTATTGACCCTTTTGAAGGGTCAATTATATTTATGCTTCCTATTTCATTGATTTGAGCTTTTGTCTTTATAATTTCCTTTCTTCAAGAGGCTGTAGGGTTATTCATTTTATGATTGATTGAGTTGTTGAATTAGGTAACTCATTTCACTTCTTTCCTCCTTCTTTCTGTGTTTGCCTATTGCTATGAACTGTCTCTTGAGTACTGTCTTTGCTGTATCCCAGAGGTATTGGTATGCTGTATTTTCATTATCATTTGTTTCCAGAAATGTTTTACTTTCATTTTTTATTTTTCCTATAACTCCATCATGCTCTAACAGGGTGCTATTTAGCTCCCACCTAGGTGGTTTTAAAAGTTTTACCCTCTTGTCATGAATTTCTAGCTTCATGGCACTGTGGTCTGAGAAGTTACATCATATTATTTCAATGTTGTTTTTTTAATTTATTGAGGTTTCTGTGTGTCCTAATAAATTATCTATTCTGCAGAATGTGCCATTAGAACTTGAGAAAAAATTAAAATGAATTTTTGTTGGGTTCATTATATTTTGATCTTCTGCATCTTGTTAAATTTCTTTGTAATTGACCTATCCTTCAGTGATAGTGGTGTGTTAAAGTCCCACTCTTGTGATGCTATTTCATTTTTCAAGTCTTTTACTGTTGTTTTATGTATTTTTCAGGTCTATTATTTGGTGTCTGGATATTGACCAAGGTATATCTTCTTGGTCTGTTGTGCCTTTAATCATTATATAACCTTCTCTTGTGGAGTTTATCTTTCAATTTAGATTTCCCAGCCATCATTTAACTTTGTCAAGTGATGACTGGGAATATATAAATGGGATGTGTTAGTCTCTCTGCAAGGGGATTGGCTATCTACCAATCTACAAGGGGAATGGCTAGTCTTGCCATTAAATAAATTGAGCAATCCAGCAGCAAGAGAACTAGATTGTCCCCATCATGGTGAAAAAGAAGACACAAAAAAATGTAGAATGCCTTTCAAGACCAGATGTTCTTGCTCCAGCTACACCTATGACAATAGCAGCCATGAGATCAGATCTTGGAACTGCTACACTTTTGGAACCAGAGCTAGAAGACTTTGACCAAGTTTATTGGACAACTGGGCCAGGGTGGGGTGGTGGAGAGGGCATAAATATTAGGACTTAGAAATTTGTAACACTGGTTAAGACTGAGAGGGGAACCAATATTGGCAGAACTGAGAACTTTGTAGCACTGGTCTAAAGCCATGACTCTCAAGGCTAAGGTGCCTAGGAGCATATTCTGGGGACCATACTGTTTACATTTTGTTACACATCTGGATTATAACTTTTTTACTTCCCTAACATAATTCTGTATGGTCTGTAAGCTAGCCCATTGGATTTTGGACCTAGAGCAGAAAGATGTAAGGGAGCTTGGAGGACATGTCTGACCTCATGAAAATTGGTTTTCATATTCAACGGATAAGTTGGCTGGGTATAGAATTTTTGGCTGGCCATCATTTTCTTTCAACCTTCTGTATTACATCATCTCACTGTCTTTTTGCTTACATAAGTTCTGTTAAGGAATCAGAACTTAGTCAAATAGGTTATCCTTTGTAAATGACTCATTGTTATTCTTTGCTATTTTTTGGTAGTCATGATTTTTCTTTTTTTTTGTGGAATTTGTCTGTGATATGTCTTGATGTATTCTTTTGGAGTTTGTCTGTTGAAGTTCACAGAGATTTTTGAATGTGGAGTTCCTCATTCTTCACAATGTCTGGGAAATTTTCTTCTAACATATCTTCCTCAATTTTCTCAGTGCTTTCCCTGCCCTCCTCATGTTCCTCAGGGTCTGGAATTCCAATCATATATATATTGTTCCTTTTAATGATATTCCATGTGATTCTAATGTTTTCTTAATTTTCCATCCATCTCTCCTCTGCATTTTTCTTCTACTATGTTCCTATATGTTACTTCCAGCTCACTGACTCTCTGTTCTATTTCTTCTGTACTGCTTTGTTGTCCCTCTGGCATGTTGTCCTTCTGTCATTTTGGTTTTTATATTCTAGATTTCATTTTCATGCATTTCTATTATTTCAGTAGTACTATGTTGGTTGTACATTCTCTATCTTATGATGATTTTTTAATTATAGTTCTTATACATCTTTATCTATGTTTCAATTATTTCTCCTCTCTTTTGTAATTTTTTCTGTAGTTTTTCAGATTCCTCCAAGTTGATATATTTATTTGGTTTCCTGTCTCTGGTTGTTGTTGCTGTTGTTGATTACTGTCTAGTTGAGTATGATTCATAGTGAGCCTATGAACAAAAGGCCTGAAGCCTTTCTATAATTATTATCATTTATCAAAGTTCATAGAGTTTCTGGAGGCATGTTGTTTAGGAAGTGGATGCCAAGCCTGCTTCCAAACCTGTCCCTGGAGTATTTATTGCTTTCTTTCTTTCTTCCACCATTTTCACCGTTTTCTGTAGCTGTTCTTATAAATCCTCATCAATATTTTTTAATCCCTATCTTTTGAATATTAATTTTTTATGGCTTTCATTCCTTTTTCCATAATTTGTTCCTTCTACTGTAGCTATTCATATCAATATATTTCTTCCACATCTGTCTCTAGGGTATTTATTATGTCTTCAATATGCTCTGCTTTTTAGGAGAAGGTTTATTTTGTCCTTCCACTCCCCAATATTTGAAGTTACCTACTGCTTTCTTGCCATTACGTGAAGTTGTTCTTGGTATGCATGAGGAGGCTGTTTATATTACATCTGAGTAGGTTGTTAATAGTTCTTTATCTTTACAGTGTAATGTATTAGTTGCAGA
>NW_006399782.1:18096861-18097496 GCF_000299155.1 Elephantulus edwardii | reverse complement strand
ATACACACACACATAAATATATAGATAGTCAGGCTGATAAAGATATAAATGTATAAACAAATAATGCAAAGAAGAAAGGATGGGGATAGACAGAACAAAATAGTCAGTAAAAAAGAAAGATTGTGTTCAGAAATGTTAAGTTATATATTTCCCCTTTTTGTTGTTAGGTGCCATCGAGTTAACTAAGACTCCTAGCCACCCTAAGAACAATGCATCTGTATGCTGCGCTCTCCTGTGCCATCCTCATCATCTCTGGAATACGTGAACTCCATTACCATTGTTGTTGTTGACTGCCATCAAGTCAAGCATGACTCATAGTGACTCTATGAACAAAACACCTAATGTCATTCCATAGGTATCGTTGTGTCTCCAAGTTCATGGAGGTTCCCCAAGGCATGTGGTTTAGGAAGAGGATGCCACTCAAGCTTCAAAATCTGTTACCATTAGACATCCCCAAACCCCCAGGCCTTGGTAAGGCAACACATTTTAAAAGTCAGTAGAAGAAGAAAAAAAAATGCGATGACAGAAAAGACTACAAATATAGAATATTTTAAAATATTTTAATACTATAAAATTGCATCTACTTTGTACCAGACATAAGTAAATAAATTTTCAGAATAATATCTGTACTTACC
>NW_006399782.1:18087420-18096761 GCF_000299155.1 Elephantulus edwardii | reverse complement strand
CACTTGTCTCTTCTAAAATTTGTAATTGTCCTTGACAGTGCTGGTGTGCAGGGCAAGTGGAGATTATCTTCTTCCTCACTGCTGCACTCTCTCTATCCACTGAAGGGGTAACCAGGACATGACAATCACATATAAGTATCCTATACTTCAGTATCTTGGCAATGTCTCCTACTGGTGCTTGCCTCTTCTAAAGTTTGTTCTTGTTGGTGCTGCGGTGCAGGACAGCCAGAGATTACCTTCCACCTGGCTGCTGCACTTTCTCTATCTCACATTGGTATATCTTGTTGGTATTTCTTGCCTTAGCAACTCCCTTTTTAAAATGTATTCAGATGCCAGAGACATTATCTCAGCAACACATATTCTATTTATAGAGAGTCTGTGGTTAGGCCATGGCGGGCTTTTTCTCACTTCATTCTTAGTAAATATTGAATATTCAGAGAATATTTTCTAATTTTTCTTTCTTTCCTTTACTAAAAGAATAGCCATTTTATCTCTGTTAAGATAATAATATGACAAAGAATGCATCTAGATGGTAACACAAAGGTACAAATGTAGGATTTTCCGAATTGATTCTTTGTTGCCTAGACAGTGATGAAAACTTAAATTTCTTAAAGTAGCCCAGTCAATAGTTTATTTTGTCCTACTCAAATACTCCCAGATTATCTGGGAGGTTGGGCTCTATGAGGAGAAATGCAGTATCAAGATTGCGGGAAGATTCATCAACAATTTCTGTTACACAGTTGACCCAACCCTGCTTGCTGAAACTGAGGAGGTCCTGAAGCACTTGCTGCATAAATTCAATGACTGAAGGCTCCATTATGGATTGAAGCTAAATATCATGAAAACAAAGATTCTTACCCTGGGCCAATTGGCAGCATCATGATGGTTGGTGAAGAGATTGGGATTGTTAATAGCTTTAGTTCGGTTAGTTCCACAATCAACTCTTGGTACCAGCAGCCAGGAAACAAAAAGACATGCTGCATTGGGAATGTCTGCTATCAGAGACCTCTTCCAAGTACTGAAGAGCAATGATGTTAATCTGTAGACTAAAGTGTGCCTGTACAGGTCATGGTCATTGCAATCACTTACTATGTGTCAGAGAGCTGGGCAATGACAAGGGAGGATAGAAGGAGAATTGATGCCTTTGAGCTGTGGTTCTGGAGAAGAGTATTGAATATACCATGGACTGCTAAGAGAACGAACAGGTTTGTCCTAGAGAGGGTGAAACCAGACTGCTCCTTGGAGGCGAAGATTCTGAAGCTTCATCTGACATACTCTGAACATGTTGCAAGGAGGACCAGTCCTTGGAGTGGGATGTCATGCTTGGGAGGGTGGAGGGTCAGTGCAGGAGAGGAAGACCTTCAATGAGATAGACTGATTCAGTGATGGGGGTAATGGGAATAGGTGTGTCAGAGACAATATGATTGATAAAAGATAGAGTAGGGTTTAGGGCTGTTGTACACAAGGGTCGCTATGAGTTGCAGGTGATTCAATGGCACATAACAACACCAACAACAACTCAGATACTACTCTGTTTTACTTCTTAATATTTTTAATTTAGTCATATATTATTTGCCCCTAATTATTACAAGATATAACATCTTTATTCTGGGTGTTAATTTCCATATCTACAATCAGGACTAAGATAAATTTTCCTAAAATACAGAGTGTGAGATTAACTTTTAGCAAAATATTTTTGGTGACCTAAACTGCATTTATCTTAGTCAAATAAATTTAACTTCCTTACATCTTGCTCTTTATTATCACTAAGGAAACAGTTTCTAAATTCCAATTGCACTGTCCTCATTTAGAGGGTACTCCAATGGAGTTCTACTAAAAGAAGTAACTAGCCCTACTAACCAAGATATGTCCTTGCATTAAACTTCAGGGATATTTAGTGATTAGAGATAGAGTTCTTTATACTTTATTATTCTAGTCAGATTGAGAATTTTAAGAAAAGAGGTGGTTTTTATTTATGTTTTCATATGTTTTTAGTATTTGTCAGGCTAGGATGTGGTTGACTTAATTCCAGTGCTTAAATCATGTATTTTGATTCATTTGCTTCTCATTCTACTTCTGGGGCAGGGTGGGCTGGGGGTAGGGGAAATGACAAACTCTTTGGTTTGGTGACATGAGTAAATCTAAGAAAACAACTTATTTAAATGAGTTTTAAAACTACTTAAATAACTTTCCCTCTTTCTCTCTTATGATGTTTAATCTTTATAAACATTTTCTGTGTTGATAAGACCTAATGTTATCCATATGACAATCCAGATTATAATTATCTATGTGTACACTCAAAATTCAATTTTGTCTAATTAGAATCCATTGAGCAGGCTTTCAGAGGCTATAAACTACATGAGCAGCAACTACCAATCTTTCTTCCACAGAGTCACTACTGGATTTCAACCATCAGAGAGGCATCACCTTTTGGTCAGCAGAGCAAGTCTCTAAAGACAGTGCCACCCGAGAGCTCCAATACTGATGCAGGACTATAAAATTGAGAAATAAGAATTCTAGATTTCTTTACTGTAAATATATTACAATGGTACTTATTTGATGTACATGATTATTGCAAGTGTTTAATACAAAGCTACTCATACATATATACATACACAGTTCATTTAAAAAAAAAACCACAAAAACAAACATGATTTCCTATGGAGCACCCTACCTGAACATTGATGGGGCCACAAGTGTTGCACAAGATGGTACAAAGTCTAATGTCCATTAAATAGACCGTATCCTCTATCTGAGAGACAAAGCTCATTTCTTTCCCAATCACTGTATCTCACACAGGGCTTCTGTACCTACCAGCTGCCAAAGACTCAGTGGGAGCACTGGCCACTAAGTCTGTTTCATTACTTCCAAACCTTGTAGCAGTTTTCACTTACTGGTTTCTCATAATCATAAGCTCTCAGCAGCAGCAGCAGCAGCAGCAAAATAGCATCAGGAAAATAAAGGAAGATAAGAAGATACATATTCAATGCAAAACACCTCAGCCAGCTAGCCCTAAGCAACAAATCAGTGAAGAGTTCTCTATTGTATAGTTAAGTGTGTTTCTGGGAGAGTAATGTTGTTAGATACCAATCCGCCTGTGGCAATATTTAAAAAAACAAAACTAAAAAAAAACCTCAAAAATAAAACCAAACTCAACAAATAATAAAAAGCAAAAAAGGCTTACAATGTAAGTTGTTCTTTCTTGCAGCTCACAATATCACCCTGTCTTTATCTGTCATAGAAGGAAGCTAATATTATTTTACAAGGAAGATTTAAAGAGTTAACAGTCTTATATCAGATATTAGTCCTTCCTATTGCATTTCTTTGACCAAATGTCAATATAATAAAGAGTCAAAGACTGAAACTGCACGGAACAAAGATGTTGTAGAACATAATGTGTCTGTTACATTGTCAACTCATGCAGACCATCCGTAAGTGAACTTCTCTATTCTAAATGTCCCTGAAATTGAAAAATGCAGATAATTTTCTTATGTTATGGCACTGTATCATTTTAGGGAGGGAGAGGGGGAAACAATCCAGTTACTTAAAACCAAGGAAAGGTAGTTTATTCTTATAAGGTCAAGGGGGCATAAGGGATCAAGAGTGTGAAGGCCTCACCCACCCAGCTGAACCATAAACTACAGTGGAATGTCCCTCCCTACTCTTACCCCTCCCAGATGGGCCTGTTACAAAAACCTACCCAAATAGACCCTAAATGCAACTTTCTTGGGCTCCCTTTCCAGACCAAGGAATCTGGTCCAGGAGCTCCCTTAATAAAGCTACTTTTAAGCTTTCTTGTTCTCTGGTCCGTTTCTGGAGTCTATGACCTTATGACCTTACAATTGCAATATACAGTAAAAAGGAAAAAGACAGAAGGATAGAAAAGTGGGAGAATCAGACTGTGAGCAGACCTAGCTAAAATACTAAAAACTCCTTTAAGGCTACATTTTACAGAATGATATACCAAATTACATTACTGAAATTCCATGTACATCAGGTGATGAAGAGGGGAAAAAAAAGAAGTGTCCATTCCTTTCGTTTTCTGGCTTCTTAGATAAGAGATTTTTTTATATATATATGAGTAGCAGTCTCATGTCTTCATCTTAGCAGATACCATGATATATATTCACATAACACAGAAAGGAGAAATATACAATATTACAAAGTGTTACAAAAGGGGATACAAAATCAGTTGAAGCCTTGTAGTCTAAGTTTGATAGGGCATAGAAATGTAAAAGAAGCTTTGTTTTTAGGGGTTACCTTGCTTTTAAGATGTTAATTCTACATATGCATAATAAAGGAACTTTGCCTGCAAGGCGGGTGCAATTCAAGGATTAACAGCATGAGGTTATTTCCATGAATTAGCTATTGGCCATAGGATTTCAGAATTAGTTCAATATTCAACAACTCTTGTTGCAGGACAGCATGCATGATTGTTTTACACTAAAACAGTACTCAGTCTGTTCACCCTACCTCCCAGGGGATGGGTGTGAGTATGAGATCATGCCAAGTGTCCCCAAAATATTATGTCTGTGTCATTCCACCTCAGTGCCAACAGAAGGCTACTGAGGATATGTGTACGCCAGAATCAATTTTCATGTATCAGGTACATTATTCTGTTCCTCAAGAGATATACTGACAGATAAAGCAGAAGAGCATGAGAAGAAAGCTGCTACCAGGTAAGTTCCAGGCATCATCCTAGCAGACATCAGTGACAAAAACAGAATAAAAAAATGATCTTGGCCATAAAGACACAGTCACATAAAAGAGTCAGCTTTTATGCTTGAAAGCCTTTTGAACATTTAATAAGGTTGTAAGAGTATATTGAAGACTTCCATAGAGTTCTTAATTAAGGAGCAGATATTTTTTCAGTTTTTCCAAAGAGAAAAAATAACTAATGAAAGATAGTTCAAATAAAGGCACATGTATTGCCAGCTGATTTGACACTGATGCGTCAAATGCGTTAATGGCTGGTTACCCAATGTGGACAGTGTGGGGTGGAGCTCCCCGATTAAAACAAGC
Organism: Elephantulus edwardii; assembly: GCF_000299155.1. Taxonomy (NCBI): domain Eukaryota; kingdom Metazoa; phylum Chordata; class Mammalia; order Macroscelidea; family Macroscelididae; genus Elephantulus; species Elephantulus edwardii. The sequence goes on along the minus strand of NW_006399782.1, from coordinate 18,091,739 downwards.
TTGGAAGGAGGAGTGGCATCCACTTCCGTAATAGCTTGCCTCCGGAAACCCTATGAACCTGGAGAGAGGATGAAAGACACCCAAACGTTGAGGATTCTCCTTCATAGGGTTGCTATGAGTAGCCTGCGACTCGATGGCACTTAACAACAACAACATTGTCAGCCAGTCTTGGTCCTATGCAATAGGTTAAGAGCAATAGGCTTACAGCGTATCATTTTGTGTCTAGCTTAAAACAAAACAAAACAAAAACCCCAAAAAACAAACAAAAAAACCCAACTAACCAAATAAACCAAAACCCAAAGAATAACAACAAAAAAATGACAGATCAAACTCACTGGTGTCCAACTTCCAAGGCATTTTAAATCTTTCCAGCAGAGCAGTTTGTGGATTTGAACTGTTGTCACAAAGATTAGGAGCACAACACTTAACCCACTGCACCATCAGAGCTTCTTTGATCAGGCTTTTAGCAGAAAATCTGGGGGACTACTGGAGTTGCTCTCTGCCCTGCTGGATAGCCAAGCAGGCAGGCACTGCCATAGAGAAATGCTAACAAGGGTCCTAAAGTGCTTGTTTGATCAATAAGACATTTAATGCTCTTGATTAGTATATAAGAGAAGGCAATCCTTGACACCTGTGGATTCATGAATTTGCACTGAGGAAGGGGGGGAGGGCAAAGAGGATGTTAATTCTTCATTTTCATTAACGCCATTAGCACTTGCAAAGTAATGATTTAGAATCACATAATAAAAATTGATTCCCTTCTACTTTGAAACTTGATATTGAGAGTACTACTTCTTCACAAAAAAGTAGTAGACTTCCACAATATCATTACACAATGAGATTTAGTATTTTAGCAGTTTTGTTTCTTTTCCTTCCTCTCTGCCCTTTAACATTTCCATTTTGGGGGCCAAAAGTTATGAAAAAAACTTGTTTGGTATACTAACACGCAGATTTGCAAGACAATCTGTTTCTTTTCCATTTCATTAGTTCTGCTAATTTATCATTAATTTGGGTTAATAGCATTCACCCCTTTTCACTACTCTCCTGATAAGAGTTAGTAATGGAAGAGATGTATTTACTGCCTGTTTATACTGTGCTTTCAGCAAGGTTGAGGTGGGTTTTGGAATGAATGTTGGCATAAAATCAAGGGAACACTAGCAGCAAGTGAGGGGCATGTGAAAACCACTTGCTCCAGCTAGTCAACACTGGAGAGAACTTAGTGAAATGGATAGAGGGCTTAGAGAACAAGGGACAGCTCCTTTGCCAGTGTGTGAAAGATAATTACTCTGTGAGATTTACCTGGACAGAAGCCAAGTGCTCTTGATGAGGCTATTTTCTTGCAGGGATAAGAATTCCAAGCAGGATAACAAAACTGAAAGGTGCATTCAACCTGGAATGCTGAATAGGTTGAAAGGAAGACTACAGTTCTACAGAAGTGTAACTGTGGGAATTCAAGAAAGGTCAGGAATTCCCTTAGCAATGTGAATCCTGGGGCCAGATGGATTAAATTCAAATTTGCCTCTACTATACAGTAAGTAAATATGTTGTTAGCTGCTAGTGAGTCTACGCCAGCTCACAGCAACCTTATGTGTGGCAGAACTGTTTCTTAAGCTTGTGTCACTCTCACTTTTGCCAGCATACTCAAATCCTTTTTTGTGCCTATTGTACTATCCTGTCACAGGGAGGGGTGTCTCTTGCCTTAAGTGAGCCTCTACATCACCAAATACAATCTCCTTACTAAGCAATGAATCCCTTTTGATGGCTTGTCCAAAGCAAATGAGTTGGAAAATGTTCTGTCATGAGACCATTGGAAATAGATTTCCAGGCATTTCTTCCTTGTTTGTCTTAGTCTGAAAATTCCATTGAAATCTGTCCACTATGGGTGGTCATGCCAGTATTTGAAATACTGGTTCCATATTTTCAAGTTATAGTAACACATAAGTCGACACAATATGTCAAGCTGATAGAGAGGTAGTTGCAAAAGTAATTCATTTCAAGAAGGGTGCATACACGTGGTTAGAACAGGGAGGGGGGAGAAGATGATTCAGTATAGATACCAACTGTAAAATGCCAGTGAGATTATCTCTTTCACTGAAACACAGTGGGGGCTGGGAATGAGTGGTGAGCTTCCAAATGAGTATGAAAAGAAAGCTGGTAAAAGATCTCAGCACTAGAAAGATTCACTATCTAAAAAAATAGTAATTAGACAATTAAGGACTCTTGGTGACGCAATAGCTAAGATTTCAACTGCCTAGTTAATGGGCCAAACCTACCTGGTAAAGTGTTGGGAGAAAAGATTTAGTGAGCTGTTCCCATAAAGATTACATCCAGTGTCAGATTGCCCAGTACTACATTCTTGAAAGCATTAGCAATATGGAGAAGTTCTACTCTGTCTTATAAAGCCACTGTAACTAAAAATTGGATGGCACACAAAAATAATTATTCAATCATCAATAGTTCAACCAGCTATAATCCCTAGTCAACCCTTGCATTATGCAGATGACACAACTTTGCTTTCCAAAACCGAGAAGGACCTGAGGCATTTGCTGCAGAAAGTCAAGGACTACAACCTTCAATGTGGATTGAAGTTTAAAATTAAGAAAAGAAAGATTCTCATTACTGGGACAATTGGCAGCATCATGATAAATAGTGAAGAGAACAGACTGTTAACAACTTTAGCTTTCTTGGCTCCACAATCAATAATCATTGCATCAGCAGCCAGGAAATCAAAAGACAAATTAATTGCACTGGGGAAAATCTCCTGTCAGAGACATTTCCACAGTACTGAAGAGCAATGATGTTAGTCTAGAGACTAAGGTATACTTGATCTAAGCCATGATCTTTGCAATTACTTGAACCTGTACATATTTCAATGCATGAATCTTTTGTTTCTAAGCCTATGTAAATTATAAGGCTAGCCATCGTTATGTGCCCTCAAATTGCCTGAGATTCATCGTGATCCTATGTACAATGACTCTGAATCTTGCTCTTTCCTGAGCCAGTCTTATTGTCCCCAACAGACCTAGTCCCATTTCTCTAGTTATTGAGTCAATCCATCTCTTCCTGGGTTTTACTCTCCTCCACCCTTCCAAATATGAGATCCCTCTCCAAGGACCACAATTCAAAGTCGTCAATTCTTCTTTTATCATCCTTAGTCATTTTCCAGCTGATGTATAGCAAGTAATTATGAAGACCATGGATTCTATCAGGCAGACCTTAATCTCCAGCCTGACATTGTTGCTCTTCACTATTCCAGAGAGATCCCTAACAATAGACTTTCCCAATGTGATTCGTATTTTTCTTTCCTGACTGCTAGTGCCAAGAATATTGATTATGGAACCAAGCAAGCTGAAGCTGTTAACAATCTCAGCCTCTTCTATATCCATCATGATGCTGCCAATTGTTCCAGTCATTTGTTGGGACAATCTTTGTTTACTCGATGTTGAGCTTCAATCCATATTGAAGACTGCAGTCTTTGACCTTCTACAACAAATGCCTCGTGTCCTTCTCAGTTTCAGCAAGTTTGTGTCATCAGCATAACACAGGTTGTTGATGAGTCTTCCTTCAATCCTGATGCTACATTCCTCCTCATAATGTCCAGCCTCCCAAATGATCTCTTCTGCATACAGATTGAAAAGCTATGGAGATCAGATGCATCTCTTGTGTACACTTTTGCTGATCCTGAACCATGCAGTGTTTCCCTGTTCTGTTCTGACGACTTCTTCCTGGTCCAAGTATAGCTTTCACCTTAACACAATTAAATATTCTGGCATTTCCATTCTTCTCAAGGTTAGCCACAATTTGTTGTGAGCCACACAGTCAAATGTCTTTTCATAGTCAGTGAAACACAGGTAGACATTCCTCTGGTACTTTCTGCATTTGGCCAAGATCCATTTAACTTCAGCTATGATGTCCCTAGTGCCAAGGACTCTTCTAAACTCAGCCTGCACATCTGACAGTTCTCTGCTGGTGTACAGTTCCAGTTGTCCACAGTAGTCAGAATTCCATTCCAGTCATCCAGTAGTTGATTATGGCTAGTAGTAATGTTGAAACCTATCAAGGAGGTTTGTAATGGAAAAAACAAACAAAAAACAAAAACAAAACAGCGGTTGGATCTGGCAGAACTTACAAGGTGGATTTGAGATCTGCAGAGCCTAACAATACAGGCATTGAGCCAGCATTTCCAGTCCTCACTTCACAATATAGATAGAGTCGGTAGTCCCAGTCTCAGTGTTCCATGGCAGCAAGATGAGTCAGCCTTCTCTCATAAAGATTTACATTCTTAGAAACTACAGAAGTTTACCATGAGTTGAAATTGG
>NW_006399782.1:18070518-18085866 GCF_000299155.1 Elephantulus edwardii | reverse complement strand
CTGCTGGTGCCAAGGGTTTTGACCGTGGAGCCAAGCAAACTGAAGTCAATTCACTGCACACCATAAAAGGAGCTGCAGTGGTACCACTCTATCTACAAGCCAGCAGGCAGAGTGATATTCCTTCTTTAGCATGGTAAGAAGGCATGAGTGATTCTCAAGCAATCCCTAATGAACACTGCCTGCATGCTCAAGGTAAATAACTGTATGTGGAAAACAGAACTTAGAACTCAGTTTAATGGTTGTTGTTGTTGTTAGGAGCTATATGAATACAAGAGGAACACGGATCGTTTAATGGTGAAGAGTTCAAAATTCAGCCCCACATAAGGAGTCCTGGTGACTTAACACATATTAACCAAAATTCCCTCCTTACAAGGATTTAATAAATCCTTACAAATTATTTGATTCTCATGTCTCAGTTTCTCCATTTAATTGTTTGAGGGGCTTACAAAAGAAATACATATAACAATCTTAGTGTGGTACCAGACACATTGTGAACAATAGATATTGTTTGCTATTTCATTATAGCTACATTCTTTGTAGTTTATTTTTTCTTATTACTGGTATTGCTGTTGTTATACTAACAATTTGTAAAGATGGAAGGCATTTAAATGAGATGGGAGACATTTTATCTAATATCAATAATTTTAAAAGAGAAACAAAGAGAATGCCCAAAGGATCTTTGTGGCTCAGTGGATAAGCACTAGGACCCTAACCAAAGAATGGGCAGTTAAATCCATCAGGTACCCTGTGGGGAAAAACAGACTCAGCAATCGGCTTTTGTAAATAGTATCACCTTAGCAGTTCTATGGAGAAATTCTGCTCTCCCTCAAGAGGGTCAGAATAGACTGGACAGCAACATTTCTAATTTATTCTTGTGAATGTTCACTCTGAGAGAAGTGAGCTCTGGTAACCTATTGGGTGAGAAGTTATACTCCCAATCCAAAGGCAGACAGTTTGAATCTGCCAGCTGCTCTGAGGGCAAAAGATGGCCGGCAGCCTCCTCCGATGTGATTTACAGTCTCTGAAAACTTGTTGGAGAGTCATAAGCCATAAGGAGTCAGTTCTGACTTGAAGGCAAACAGAGAGGGAGAGAGAGAGAAAGAGGGAGAGGGAGGAGGGAGAGAAACTCGGAAATAAAACCAAAAAAACCCTATTACACTGAGCTGACTTTAATTGGGAACAGAAAGAGTAAAAGGTCAACTGACAAAATAGAATTTTACCTAAGCTTTTTACCTAAGCTCTTTACCTAAGCTCTGTTCTTCCAGATATCAAAGATGGTTAACAGGAATGCTCCATCTTCATGTATTCAGGGAACAGGCTAACCAGAAGGGACTACAAAGTCAGTTTCTATATTTTTCATGACTCTTAGAATGCTCACAAACAACCCCCTTGCTTTATTATCTGTACAAAACCCATGTTCGTTTCCTGTTCTAGGAGATCTTCCTCATTAATGAACTCCAAATATTGAGAAAAAGATCTCAGTGAAACCATCTCCTTAAGAAAAATCATCTATCGTTTGCATTTCACAATGTTGTGTCCAAATGTTCTCCATAAAGCACTGCTTTTTATTGGAAAAGTGCCCAGTCCTATCTTGAGCTGTGCATAGGACAGAAGAAAAAGACAGAAAGAGAAGTTATATAGGGCAGCATGTGCCGTATATTATCTCTTATTTCGCAAAATACATGCATTTCAGAGAAGCATGTGTTTTTGCTCATTTGTTTTATTTCTTTTTCTCTTTTTTCGCCCTGGTGCCTCAGGAATTCTTATTAAAGAAATGGAAATCCCTGGGTGTAATAAAATCCCAGAACGTAATAAAATCAGACACTTAAGAAAACAATAGGACCACTTTTTTACAATCACATATGTAAGAGAAGTAATAACTTTGCGGTAATACTCTCAACATTTCTAATCTTGTGATATCCACCAAGATGAAAGTGAGATTGGACCCCCTAAAGGTAGATTTCAGAGTCTGAGAGGTCTGGGTACACTTGAGATCATTCTTTCACATGGGTAATAAAGTTAAGAATTTGGAATTTCATGTCTATCTAATTTAGTTATTATGTCGGTAGGGTACAGAGTCCCCTAAGGCTTATTATGTTATCCTTTTATTTCAGGCCACTGGGTTGACAGAGTATCACAACTTTTCATATTTAGGAAAACTTTCAAATTTTGAGGCTTTTTAACATTACTTTTTGAAGAGGAAGGAATTGTTTTGTTGTTATTCATCTCTGAATAACTGTTTATAGGTTTTTGGAAGCTCTTTAAATGGAATCCTTAGTCTATCTCAGACTTAATGAGCTGATAAGATAAAAACAGAGCATAGCTTTATTGGGGCTTTATTTTTCTTAATCCAACAAATCATTCTTATTACTTTTAATAAAGATTGAGTATATACCAAAGCTGGAAAGACTCACTGATAAATTGTTGTTGTTGTTTACCAGAGAGTCAGAACTGACCCATAGCTGACCCTCCAGCAGGTTTTCTGAGGCAGTTAATCCCTCAGGAGGAGACTGTCCATCCTTCTCCTATGGAGCAACTGATGGCCTCAAACCATGCGCCTTTGGGATTGCAGCGCAGCTTCTTACCACTAGGCCACCAGAGCTCCCTCAGAGATAAATGGTAGAGGTCAATATCTGTGGGCCACTTATTTTATTCTCAACATAGAGCTAAGATATTTACACATCTTAGCAGACTTAATTTTTGTAATCATCTATGTAAAGCATAATCTTAATTGCTGTTGAGTGCATTCTGACTTATGATTATTATGTATATATCAGACTAAAACTGTGCTAAATAGAATTTTCAATGACTGAACTTATCAAAAGTAGATCAAAAGTAGAAGTAGGTATTTCTTCTGAGGTATTTGCAGATGGATATGAACCTCCCACCTTTCTTTTAGCAGTAGACTTCTTCAACCATGTGTACTATCCAGTAGTTCCTTGAGTCAAAGTAATTATTCTTATAATCTCCAATTTATAGAAGAGAAAATTAGTCACAGGGAGGTCAATTACTGTTGTTGGGAATATAGTCTTGTAAAGGAGATTCCAAGAATCAGACTATCACTCACTGCCCATACAAATATGTATACCAAACTTTGCCACAATGTCAAATGTATGGCCATGGTGAGGTAGCCATGCTAAAGACATCAGTGTAAGCACTGTAGTCAATAGATGCCACTGAAGCCAGACTTCAAACATCCCTGAAAAGGTAAATGGAGCCCAAACTGTCCCTCCTGATTAGGTTACTATGATCTGAACACCACAAATCACTTGCTCATAATTGACCTTTCATTGACTTTCTGATGCTGCCAGTAATATCAAAGAGGAAACAATCCATGTTATCCCAGGGAGAAAAATGAGACTCTTGGATATGCCATGCAAGTCTCTATGAACTGACTCAAGATGGACTATGACACCAGAGTTCCCTCTTTCTTTATCAATCTATGTTTTATGTATCATATAGATGGAATCGACCCATACCTGAACTTCCACCAGGTTTTCAGAGGCAGTACATACATTCCACGAAAGCAGATTGCCCAGCTATCTCCTGGAGAACAGCTAATGGATTCAAAGTACATGCCTTTGGATTGGCAGTACAACTTCTTACCACTAAGCCACCAGAATTCCCTAATGTAAATCTATATATAGAACATGTCCAAATTCTTGGACCACAACGTCTAGAGAGGCAATAATATACTTGTGGTTTTAAACCACTAAGCTTTGGTTAGACTTATGCATCAAAGGATAATTAAGAGAGTAGCTTTATATAGACTAACATAGAAAGAAAGATCTCTGGTGGTATAATCCACAGGAAGGTGTGTGGCTTGTCCAAAGGCTGCACCACTCAGGTTTTTCAAATTCAGCAGCAGCTATAAGGGGGAAAGATTGCTTTAAAGACTCAATGGAGAGTCAGCTATGACTCAGGACTGACTCAAAGGCAATGAGAATGCGAGAGAGGGTGGGGAGCACAAAGATATGATGGTAAGTTAAAAAGGTGACTAGAAATCCCGAGTGTGTGTTAGGACTTGGCCTAGAGCTTCACTTGGCTTGGTTGATTAACTTTGCTATTTATTAAAACAATCTCAATCTCAGTGTCTTGCTTTTTCTCCTGTTATTTTATTGTAAACTAACTTTCTCTCTTTTTTTAAGAGCCATTTAGAACATCCAGAAAAAAATAATAAGTTTCACATTTTCTATAAATTAATTACATTATCAATTTTCTACTATTAGTATTCTTAATAGGGATAAATACTTTTTGTAATAATTTTTTCTTTTTAATATTTCATTTTAGTATGGTACTTTGTTATAATTAATAAACTATTATTAATAACCTCACATCCGTATTTTATTCTGATTTTCTTAGTTTTTACCTAATGTTCCTTTTCCTGTCCAAGATGCCACATTCCACTGAGTTGTAATTATTTCTTTACACTCCTTTTGGTGTGACCGTTTCTCAGACTTGTGTTTTCTGATGACCTTGACAGTTTTAAAAAGTTCTGGGCAAGTGCTCTGTTGACTGTGTCTCTGTTGGGAATTGCCAGATACTTTCCTCATGATTAAAAATGGGGCTACAAGCCCTTTGAGGAGGAAGACAACAAAGGCACTGTTCTACTGTTTGCCATTCCCTATTAAGACAAGTACATAATTTTGGCATGGATTATCACTGTTGATGTTGACCTTGGTTGACTGGCTGAGGTAGGTAGTGTTTGAGAGGTTTCTGCACTACACATGACTACTCTTGGGAGCCCTGGTGACGTAGTGTGTAAGAAGGTGTTCCGCCCCCTTAAAGGTAAGGTGGCATTTCTCTGGCAGTTCAAACCCATCAGTGGTTCCGTGGGAAAAAGGTAATCTTTCGTGTTATCTCTGAAACCCACTGAAGAGTTAGTCATGATTTCATTCTGGCTAGACAACAGTGAGTTTGGGAGTTTTAGATCCCATTTCATTCTTTTTGGAAGTAAGTTACCGTGTAAAGCCCATACTTCAGGAGTGGGGAGGAGCTATAGCTCACCTTCTTAAGGAAGTACCCATATTATCTAATTTGAATCCTCCATGAAAGATTTGCATCTTCCCACTTTGATTTATCTACTAATTTACATCAGCAAGGACTTATGGATATGTATTTCAATATGCCCTTTTTTATTTTTTTGTTAGCACATTCCTTTTGAGTTAGTTCGATACCATCAAAATGAGTTTTACAAACTTCCACATAGAGGGTAAAAGACATGGATTCCAGTTTGTTGTTGGAAGATTTGAGCGAGGGGTAGGTGAGTCTTAGTACTTAATACACAAATATTCGTGAACCCCTGCCACCATATTTGGTGCCTGTTCATAGAGATTCTATTATATATCAATCAGAGAGTAAACCTAAACTCTTTTGCTCAGTTTAGTCAGCAAGCATCATCCAGGGACATAGAAAGGGAAAAGATACAAGGATGTAACTAACTTTTAAATATCATTCAAACATTTTTACTTATTTTAGCCCCTACCCCAGTCCCAACCTTTTCCCTGACTCCCAGTGTTAAACGGTGCTGCCAATTCCTAAACAGCTTGGGGATTCTGAGGCATGAGCCGTTTTGGTTCTCAGCTTTCTCCACTGCTGGCTTAGGCTTCTGCATTTTCAAGACTGCTAAATCAGTCTCGCTCATCCATCTGCTTCCCAGTTTTCAAAATTCTTTTCGCTGTGCCCTTCCCTCTTGCTCTCCCCACCCTTGTGTGTTTATCTTTAGAGAGAGAAAGAAAAAAAAAGATCCTTTCACAGCAATTTTAGTAGCGTTTGTGAGGAAGCAAAATTCCTCATAGATTTGCTCAAGATTACTGTTAGCTCCACAAGAACAGAAGTGCTATCTTTACTCATCTTTGTATCCCCATTTTTCTCTCTCTCTAACACACACACATACAGATAAACACTTGATAAACAGGAGGAGGTAAATACTAATTGAGCCTTATACAAATGAGAGGAAGAGGTAAACTCAGGACTCAAATGCTAATCTAAATCTGTGGGGTTTTAAGGCTTTTTTTGTTTGTTCTGTTACACTAAACTAAATGCTTACCCCACATTAATGATAAACTCTGCATTTCAATACTTAAAAGACACTTTATCATCTCTAACATTGTGTAGATTAATGCTTCTCAAGTTTCTATGTGCATACAAATCACCTTAGAGCCTTTTAAAATGCGGATTCTGAATCAGTAAATCCAGGTAGGCTAACCCAGGAACTACAGATTGTGTGGTAGGGATGTAGATCACTCCTATGCTTAGCAATGAATTCATAGTACTATATATTCTGGAATTGTGGAATGCCAGTGTATATTTTATTTCTATTGTAGAGGTGCTATTTGCATAACAGCTTGTCAAATTCAAGACTTGTAGAGCAACTTGTTACTCTCCTGAGCTGTCCTGGAGAAAGAAAGACCTTATAGCTCAGATCAACCTAAAAGCTAGATAAAGATATGCAATGAAATAGTAGGTAACCAGGGTTGGTTTTTAAAAAAATATTTCAGTGGTAATAGATGTAATCTGCCTGCCATTAGATTATGTTTATAGAGAAATGGCTAGGATTAGGGATTATTATATGACTCTTTACATTGTGACCAGCTTTACTTTGCTTGACTCCATAATTAATCATCTTGGTATCAGCAGACAGGAAATCAAAAGACAAACTGCATTGGTAAAGTCTGTTGTCAGGACATCTACAGAGTACTGAAGAGCAACAATGTCAATCTGAAGACTAAGATGTACCTGATTCAAGCCAGGGTCTTCGCAATTACGTGCTATGCATCAGAAAGCTGGCCAATGATTAGGGATGATAGAAGGAGAACTGATGCCTTTGAGCTGTGGTGCTGGAGAAGAGTATCGAGGGTACCATGGACTGCTAAGAGAACGAACAGGTTCATCCTAGACAGGGTGAGAACAGGTGACTCTTTGGAGGCAAGAGTTCTGAGGCTTCATCTGAGGAACGCTGGGCATGTTACAAGGAGGGACCAGTTCTTGGAGAGGAACACCATGCTTGGGAGGGTGGAGGGACAGCGCAAGACAGGAGGACCCTTGATGGGATGTATTGATACAGTGATTGACGTAAGGAGGGTAGTAGGTTTGTCAGAGACAATAAGGTTGGCTCAGCATAGAGCAGGATTCAGAGCTGTTGTATATAAGGTTGCTATGAGTCAGAGGTGACTTGATGGCACATAACAACAACATTTACATTTATATACTGTAGCCTTTTTTTTTTTTTGTCTGTTACAAAGAGGGTAACTATGAGTTGGAACTGACTCAGCAGCACCTAACGTAACATATGTGAGTGTATGTGTGTGTATGTATGTTATGTGTGTGCATATATTCCTATAATGTTGTAATGCTACTGTTAGCTATCATCAGTTGGGTTCTGACTGATATCTACACTATTCACAATTGACCAGTATTGTGCCATCTTGAAATTGCTGTGTTTGAGCCTATTGTTGAAACTACTGTGTCAAACCATCTCATTGAGGATTCTTCTCTATTTTTCCTGAGCCTCTACGCTACCAAGTAAGGTGTTATTCTCTACGGCTCTGCCCTTCCTGATAAACTAGCTAATGTAAGGTTCACAAGAGGCTAGTCTCAGCTTCCAGAACATTCTTTAATCTGTTTTGGTTCTCAGACACCTTTGAAAGTTTGGCTGAATGACTTGACCTTTTACCTAGAACAATTCAATAGATGTAAAGTTTCAGTCAAGACACAAAAGTTTTAAGTGGATCAAAGACAATTTCTAAACTCTCCATAGTACCTCAGTCATATAGACAAAAGAAAAACCATAAATTTAAAGGTTACATCAGGCTATCATAACTTGAGGCCAGGAGCCATTTGGATATTCTTGCTAATTCCCTTCACTGTAATTCTATGCTCATCAAGTGACCTTCCGATTACAGAATGTCAGCAATTTCAAGAGGATGACATACTCTGTGAAGCCCATTAAGAGAACTCAGGTTCAAAACTGTCAAGCTTGGGGCACTGGGGATGGCCTGGAGTCAAGAAGGTCATCACATCTCCAATTTTTCCATCCCAATGATGCTTCATTTGTAGGCACTTTTCTCATTACTTGAACTCACTGGCCTTAGCATAGACCTTTCCACCCAGTAATACTTGCTTACTGTAAGACCTAAAACTAAAAAAACCCCAAAATATAATATTCTTGCTTAGCATTGTGCCCTCTGTGAGTAAATGATAAGCATACTATCAGGGAGGAGATTTTGGACCCAGAAGCAAGTTTGCCACTTTTCCAGCCTTCCCAGGAAGCCCAATCTGCAAACTTCAAATGTTATCTCCATTCTTAAAGTCAGTTCTGGAGGTGGAGGGCATTGTGGGATGTGCTATATTCTTATAGATCTAACGTTGTCTAAAATTTCTCATATGCCTTTAAAAGATACCACAAACTTTTTTCATATATCAGAATAACAGCTGGCAATGTTTGGTTGGCACAGTATATTTTGTTCTTTACTGAGTTCTCAAGAACCTAAAAATGATAGCTCATATTTACGGAAATGTTCAACGTTTTGCTTTGCACAATGAAAGTGATCATCTCTTTTAAACTTTCTACCAGCAGTTCTTTCAGCTAAATATTGTCGTTTTTACGAGATGCCCTCCAAGAAATTCTGACTCCTAGGGACCCCATGTACACAGATGGAAACCTTGCCAAGCCCATGCCATGCTGACAATCTCCAATGTGTTTAAAGCCCACTGTTGCCGTCATGCAACCAATCCATCCTGTTGAAGCCTTTCTCTCCTTCACTAACCCTCTACTTTTCTAGGAATGAAAGGACTTCCAGAGTTTGGCCCTTCTGACAACATGTCCAAAATACGTTAGACGAGGTCTCATAAAACTTTCTCTTAAGGAACACTTTGTCTTTACTTCTTCCAATAGAAACTTGCTTGAGCTTTAGATAGTTCATGGTATATTCCGTAATTTCTACCAACTTCAAAATTTGAAGACATTTTAAAAAGTTAATGTAGGGTCCTGGAGAGGTTAAGGAATTTGCCCAAGGTCACACAGGCACACAGACACACAGACAATAAATAGCAAAGCCAAGACAAAAATTAAAGGTGACAGTGTTACTTTCTCACAGAGGCTATCACTATACAAAAAATCAAAACACTAGGACATTGAGAACAAGGTTAAGTGGAAACAATAAGACGGATCTTTTTATTACTCACATTCTATGGAGTTCCACAGCATCATGAAAATATATACTGTAAAAATATATCTAGTGATCTATTAAAATATTTTACTAAATTAATAAAGTAAATAGACTTTTTACATACACACACACATATATATACATATACATATACACATACATATACATATATATGCACATAAAGAACACACTGCAAAATGTTAATGATGATAATTATTGAGTCCTGGACAGATAATTTTCATTTATTTTCTCAAAAAGGTCCATTCCTTGTTGTCTGGACAATTGGTTCCTTTTGATTCTTTTCCTTTGAGCTTAGGTTCAACTGTCATCAGAGAAGTTGTTCCTGACCTACTGGTTTGAAGTAGACATCCAGTCAGTCTTTATAAACATTGTGCTAAATACTTACTTTTACCTGTGTATTTTTATCATTTCCAAATAATTTTATTCACAATTTGTATATTGTGAATTTCCCTATGATTGTTAAGGTCATATTCCTCTTGTTTGCCTTTGTTTTGGTAGGATTTAGAAAGTTGCATTGGTGTTCTATAAAATATATTGAATAAGTGAGTGAATGAATGATGAATAATATCTTCACAATTTAATACAAATTTGAAACATCGTTTTTCCAAAGGAAATTTAAACCTCAGATTTAACCAATAAAGCTCATACATACTCTCCCTATATCTTTCTCCACACTCACTCGAATTATCACACATAATAACTGGGTGTGACTCTGGGTCAAGAAACTGATCCCTCTCTGTAGAGGGTTAGGCTTATTGGTTCTGAAAGACTTTCAAATAAACCGTATAAGAATGAAAGGCACATTAAGTGTTAATATGAAAAAGTGTGAAGAAACATGAGCTTTGACTGTGTTGCTTTAAAATAAGGAGAAGCCTCAATCATTTTTCTGACTTTTTATTATCAGGAAAAAGCTATTAAATTATTCTCATGGTAAAGTCAACAACAGAAAAATAGCAATACCTCATTGACGGTTATTATGTCTCCTTTCTGTGTTTATAAAGAGACATAACTAAAGGTAGAATGAGTTGGTGTGTCATTTGGATACTCATGAATGGTCATTTTGTTTGTTTGTTTTTGTTTTTGTTGTTGTTGTGGACCTTCAAGTAGGGTCCAGCTGGCACAGGAGGTGATGGCCCCACCTTCTCCAGTGAAACATTTGGTGGATTTGAACCACGCTCATTTGGGATTGCAGTGCAGCTTCTTGACACTAGGCCATCAGAGCTCCATGTGAACAGTGTCTTAATAAGAGTTTCTGGACAGATGTCTCATAACATCCTCCATCAGGAGTGATAGTTGCAGCACTTTCGCTTCACACAAATGTAGTTGACTTTTTGAACATAAACTTGACCCTAGAACAACTCTGCTTTAGGGGCATAAATCTTCTTATATATCTAGTGAAAAATTCATATCTCATTTACTGTTAAACCTTGAACAAAAATGATTTGATTGTGCAGGGCAACTTATGCACAAGATTATTTTGCTGTTGCTATTATGATGAGCTCAAGTGTTAAGAATATTTGCTTAAGACACAAAAATGCTAATCACTTCCATGATGGAGTTCTTCTCTCTAGTAAATATTAGGGAGATTAAGCAAATAAATAGAAAAATATCACTCCATTGGGAAACACTGCAATGTGAAAGAAAGTTTGAAGATAATTATTGATTTACCATGGAATTGTTAGGAAAAAGACATTATGTGTTTATCCTATTTAATTCGTCCATTTAAATAGCCTTTGTGAATCAAGAGTAGCCTCTTGGATTATGACAGTTTTTTCTAATTATTTTTTAAATGAATAAACATACTCAGGATTCCATGTCTGATATGGCTAAATGTTAAAGGCATGAGATTGAGGTTGAGGAGTTGGAGTTGAGTGGGGAGTCACTCAATGTTCTGAGATTTTATTACCGTGTTGTTGTTGTTGTTATGTGCCGTCGAGTCGTTTCCGACTCATAGCGACCCTGTGCACAACAGCCCTAAACCCTGCTCTATCCTGCGCCAACTGCACCGCCTCTGACACACCTATCCCTATTACCCCAGTCACTGAATCAATCCATCTCATAGAGGGTCTTCCCCTCCTGCGTTGTCCCTCCACCCTCCCAAGCATGATGTCCCTCTCCAAGGACCCGTCCCTCCTGGCAACATGTCCAAAGTATGTCAGACGAAGCCCCAGAATCCTTGCCTCCAAGGAGTAGCTTGGTTTAATCCTCTCCAAGACAAATCCGTTTGTTTTCCTGGCAGTCCAGGGTACATTCAGTACCCTTCTCCAGCACCACAGATCAAAAGCATCCACTCTCCTGCCCTCCCTAGTCATTGTCCAACTCTCTGATGCATAACAAGCGATTGCAAATACCATGGCCTGTATCAGGCACACCTTAGTCTCCAGAGAGACACTGTTGCTCCTGAGTACTTTAGAGAGGTCCCTAACAGCAGACTTTCCCATCGCGATACGCTTTTTGATTTCCTGACTGCTGGTACCAAGAGTGTTGACTGTGGAGCTGAGCAAACTGAAGCTGTGAACAATCTCAATCTCTTCGTCATCCATCCTGACACTGCCAATTGGTCCAGTGGTGAGAATCTTTGTCTTCTTGACATTGAGCCTCAGTCCATACTGAAGGCTGCAGTCCTTGACCCTTCGCAGCAAGTGCATGAGGTCCTCCTCAGTTTCAGCAAGCAGGGTTGCATAACGGAGATTGTTAATGGACCTTCCACCAATCCTGATGCCACAATTCTCCTCATAGAGCCCAGCCTCTCGGATAATCTGCTCTGCATACATGTTGAAAAGGTATGGAGACAGGATGCATCCCGGGCGTACACCCTTCCCAATTTTGAACCATGCAGTGTTACCCTATTCTGTTCTGACTACTGCCTCTTGGTCCAAGTATAGGTTTCGCATTAGCACAATTAAATGTTCTGGGATTCCCATTCTTGTCAGAGTCAGCCACAGTTTGTTATGATCCACACAGTCAAATGCCTTTGCATAATCAATGAAACACAGATAGACATTCTTCTGGTATTCTCTGCTTTCAGCCAAGATCCATCTAACATCAGCAACAATATCCATAGTACCACGACCCCTTCTCAACCCAGCCTGGACGTCCGGCAGTTCTCTGATGATGTGCTGTTCTAATCGTTTTTGGATGATCTTCAGCAGGATCTTGCTTGCATGTGAAATCAATGACACTGTTCTGTAGTTTCCACACTCTGTTGGGTCACCTTTCTTTGGAATGGGAACAAATATAGATCTCTTCCAGTCAGTTGGCCAAGTGGTTGTTCTCCAGATTTCTTGGCACAACTTGTTTATTACCATAGTAGGCATTATTTGGATTTATCCAGAACATTGATAGAGTATTTGATGCTGTGCAACAATTTCTTATGTTTTGAGATAACTTCAATCATTTGACTACAGATAATATGAGGTATGATTTGGAGAAAAGGTTTATTTACTCATTACTTCAAGAATACCTTTTAAAAACAATGTTCTATACACCTTCTTTATCACCTATTGGGTTCAATCTGCCAGGCATAAAACAACAACCACGGATTTATTTTCACAAGTCTGGATAGAGATAATGACAAGTAGAAAGAAATTTTAAAAAGATGAGATCACTTGGCATTTTGCACTGATATGCAAAGAAGAAAATTAACTGAGGAATTAGGATGAAACAAGGTCCATGAGGCTATATATCCATTGACACTTGTACAGTTTTAATGAAAGACTCACAAAGACCATGTCCTCTGGTTACCCATTAAATCATTATTTGTTGCTCATGAAGATTATTAAGATCTATAGGCACACAGTTTGAGGCCACCAGCTGCTTTGCAAGAGAAGGATGGGCAATCTCTTCCCTGTGATTAACTGCTTCTGAAAACCCATCAGAGGGTAAGCTATGGGTTGCTTCTGACTCAATGATACACAACACAACAGCATAGGCAAAGGGAAATCTAATGATTAGTAGTAAGGAACTGTTGCTGCCAATTCAAATATATGTGGTTCAAATCCACCACGTGCTCTGTGGAAAAAAGATGGGCAATCTCCTCCTGTGCAATTTAAATGCCCCTGAGAACCTGCTGGAGGGTCAGCTATGAGTCAGTTCTGACTAGGTAGTACTCAACAACATGCTTGGAAGACTTCCAGTTACCTCAGGGCTATGTACCACCTTCCTGTCTTAGGTTGAACTAATCTTTAGGAATGTTGGGATACAAGTTTTCTTAAGGTTAAATATTACTATGCTTTTGCTAGGAGCTAGTTCATCTAGCAATAAATTTGCTATGTCACAGTTATATAATATTGCTAGGGTAGTCCTTGCAATATGTCCTCTACGTTTATCAGAGATATAAAGATCCGTCCTCTCTCTCTTTTTGGGGGGGAGAGGGAGCGGGGTGGTGGTGGTACAGAGACTCAGGTTTGATCTTGCTGCCCAGAGTATATCTTCAGTAAGTAAACCCTTACTAAAACTCTTAAATTACCATCATAGAGCTGACAAATTATTCAAGGTGTTATTTTTGCAGCAAACATTCTAAAATAATCTGCATTAAATAATTTGAGTTAATTAAAATATAAATTATTTTGAAAACATGCTAGAGACTTGTTTTACCATTAACCAT
This sequence comes from Elephantulus edwardii, assembly GCF_000299155.1. Classification (NCBI taxonomy): domain Eukaryota; kingdom Metazoa; phylum Chordata; class Mammalia; order Macroscelidea; family Macroscelididae; genus Elephantulus; species Elephantulus edwardii. The sequence continues at coordinate 18,072,069 of NW_006399782.1, read as the reverse complement.
ATTCTGGTGCCCTAGATTATAGGGAGATGTGCTGCTAAGCCATAGGAAGTGTGTCTCTGGAAGTTCAAATCCACCAGAAGCTTCATGGATGATAGACAGGCAATCTCCTCACATGCAATTTATAGCCTCTGAAAGCCCATCAGAAAGCCAGCTGTGACTCAACAGCAGTAAGTTACATCTATAAAAGTAAACTATGCTTGGATATGAGTTTCTGGTGAAGAGAGATTTGAAAAAAACAACAATGTAGAATAAATTAATATTATCCAATAAACTTTGAAAGAGTAGAATAAGTGAAGAGCCAGTATAAGAAAAGAAGCTGTCTCCAGAAGTTATAGCCTGTTGTAAACATGGTTGTGGTCACAATGTTATACTCTGAGCATCATGGGCATCATAAAGGCTTGGGAGTTTAAAAAAAAAAATACCATAGCACATATAAAGTGTTATTTGCATTCAGAAACTTCACTCCTACCCTTCTGGAAAAGCAAAGATTGATTGACTTTTGTTAATTTATGAAAGGAATGAAAAAACAGTTATGAAAAGATACAGAAGTTTTTTATTTTAGATAGCGAGAGATTAGAAAATAAATCCTTCTCTTCAGCACGTGGAGGTCACTTATTTTCCAAGACCCTTTGGCTTGGCTTCAAGCACCCCCGTTGTTTATGTGTCTTAGCCCTGTCTCCTCTCTCTCACTTGAAAGGGTAAAATGTCTTCTCTTGCAGGGAGCAACCTAGTGACAAACTCATTTCCATATCTAAAGCCAGCTCAGAAATATCATCTTTTAATGAAGTTTTCACAAGAGCAAAATAAACTTTCATCTGTTCCATTCCCATTTTTTCACCAAGAATGATCAAAAGATCATCTTTCAAGATCTTTATTTTTCTTTTTATTTATCTTACCTTCTTAATAGCTAATTATTTATCAACATTCCTCCCTTATACTCTTCATAAAAGTTCCCCACTCTCCTTTAAATCCCTTTATCCTTGCTTGGCCCTTCTGTCCATTCCTTGTAATTCTTTCTTAGTAAATTTCTCCATCTCTAATCTTTTCATTTTCTCCTCTCTTTCCCAACATCCACTCCACACCCCAGCAACCCCTTTTTGAAAATTTCCTTCAGCTTGGCTTCTGAGTTGAAGAGGAATTTGTTTCCTTGTTTAAATTTATTTAAAGCTCTATTTCTGTTTGGAGAAAAACAGCGAACAGGAGGCACCTAGAAATTTTGCTTTGAACTTACCTTCAATTCACCAGTTGCAATAGGTATTACAAATCCGGGAAGAGCCAGAAATAAATGGAGAAACACAAATAACCCTGGGATGGTATTTCTTTTACCAACAATGAAAAGTGGAAATGATTTACAATCAGTAATTTAAAGAGCTCTGTCCTGTCTTTCATTGTTTTCATTCAGACATTCCTCTAGGTCGCATAGCCCTGGTGTACAAGTTGCTGTACTGCACTCACTTGTGGTTGCTGTGAGGCTGAACACTGTGACACTGATGTGTCAAATGCGTTAATGGCTGGTTACCCAATGCGGACAGAGAGTGGGGTGGAGCTCCC
>NW_006399782.1:18064553-18065738 GCF_000299155.1 Elephantulus edwardii | reverse complement strand
CTTGGGAGGGTGGAGGGAAGGCGCAGGAGGGGAAGGCCCTCTATGAGGTGGATTGATTCAGTGACTGGGATAATTGGGATGGGAGTGTCAGAGACTGCGATTGGTACAGGACAGAGCGGAGTTTAGGGCTGTTGTACATAGGGCCGCTATGAGTCGCAGGAGACTCGACGGCACATAACAACAACAACAACAATCTATAAGTTGTACACTTATGGGAAATTGATACAGAAAAAGTTTTGTGATAGATATTTTTACAAAACTGACAATAAAAGTTATGATAGAGGATGATTATCACAAACCAAAAAGATCAGAGGATTTGGTTGTTTGTCATGGTGTTTTGAGCTTGTAGTTTCATGAGACATTTCAGTTATTTCACCTAATGACACTTTTAGTGCTTCTGTTCCACCTGCTAATTCCATGTATAGTGTCTAGGGTCTTAAAAGCTTGAAAGTGATTGCCCGTGAAACAATTGTTCTCTCTTTCTCAAAAACAACAGAGAAAGAAGGAAAATAAAAAAATACAAGCAGGGTATAGAGTATATGGCTACCTGCCTCCATGTACAATTGCTTTCTTTGTTATAAGACTGGAAGAACTAGATAGTATCTACATAACATTTCTGGCCATATTTATATTCATATAAAAATTCCATAATAGCAGAGAATACAGAATAGATATTCAAATTTTCATCGAATCAGATTGAGTCCTGGAACTGTAGCCTTGAGATGATCTTTAAACTTTAAACCAGAAATATCTTAAGTCTTCTTAGCACTTAAAAATACTGAATGAAAAAAAAAGTCAAACTCTTTGTGGTGGATAGATTCCTACTTATATTGACTTCTTAGGACAGAGTAAAACTACCTTATAAGGTTTCCAAGGTCTCAAATATTTATAGAAGTAGGTTGTCACAACTTTCTTCCATAGTTTTACATTTAAAATTTCTATCAACAGGGCCAGGAAATTAAAAGATGTATTGCAATGGGAAAGTCTGCTGTTAGGGACCTCTCCAAAGTACTGAAGAGCAATGGTGTCACTCTGGAGATAAGGTGTGTCTGATACAGACCATGATCTTTGCAATCACTTGTTATGCATCAGAGTTGGACAATGACCAGGGAGGATAGAAGGAGAATTGATGCCTTTGAGCTGTGGTGCTGGAGAAGAGTATTGAATGTACCATGGACTGCTAGG
>NW_006399782.1:18051908-18064453 GCF_000299155.1 Elephantulus edwardii | reverse complement strand
GAAAACAAGCATGGAAGGAGGAGTGGCATCCACTTCCATAATAGCTTGCCTCTGGAAACCCTATGAACCTGGAGAGAGGATGAAAGGCACCCAAGCGTTGAGGACTCTCCTTCATAGGGTTGCTGTCAGTCGCCTGTGACTCGAGGGCACTTAACAACATCAACAACAACAACAACAATTTAAAAAGACAGTAAAAGTTAGGATCCTAGAATCCATGATGTACTTGAATTTGTTGCTTTTTCATGGATAAGAATACCATCAAACACAAGAAAGTTTATAATAGGCCAAACTGAAAAAAAAAAAAAAACAAACCTATTGCAATCATGAACTCTCACTCACAGCAACTCTGTAAGGTTTAGTATACCTGCTCATAGGGCTTCTAAGGCTGTAATCTTTATGGAATCAGATCGTTACATCTCCTCCATGGAATGTGGCCACTGGGTTTACATTTCTGACCTTCATATTTGTAGTGGAGCATTATTTAACCATTGCACTGCCTAAGAGACACATGGATTTCTTTATAGAAAAACTATAGGTAATAGAATCTAGATCATGAGTCTTCTTTAACTCCATGTTACAGTATTGTATCTCCATTTCTAGACAGGATTATGCTTAGAATGAGGGAAGGAACTTTTGGAACACTTTGATACTGGGCTAAAAATGGCTTTAGGTTTTGAAGAAAATGTTCCAGTTTCTATAATGTTGTTTAAATGAAAAGTACAAGAAAATTCAAACATGCAGCCAACATATATAGATGTAAAGTTATTTTTTTTTTCAATGTGTGAACTCAACCTGAATCACAACTATGTCAATATGAGTTGTCACTCCTAATAGCTGCCCCAGCATAAGTGAGAACTGGGAAGAGTCGGAGGTTAAAGGGTATACAGAGGTACAAGGGACCAGAAGACAGACTTCTCTAATGGAGTAGCTAGTAAACATGTCGTGAGGGTATCAATTCCCCCTGATTTATTTCTCTTGGAATTAGGTGAAGGATGGTTCAAGACCCATTGAATGTTTGAAAATAGTACTTGGAACGATGTTTATGTTTGGAAAGCTGGGACACGATGTCCAGTGACAGGGTATGCAAAAAACAGAATCCCTTTGTGGTTGCTGTTGTTGTTTGATGCCAAGTTGGACCTGACCCACAGACGACCCTCTAGTAGGTTTCCAGAGGTCATAAATTGTATAGGAGGAGATCCCATTCCCATGCAACAGATGAGCGAATTGAACCATGTGACTTTGGGATAGTAGCGTCTTACAACTAGGGATTAAACTATAGCTGGAGAGATGAGGAAAGCATGATAAAAAAATCCTGTTCTAATTCTTTCTTCCTCTAGGAATATTTAAGGAATTATGTGAAGTAGAAATCTAGCTAACTGAGAATCATGGTCTAAAGTTGAATTAATCATGGCTGCAAACTTAACCTGATGCCAACATTAACCTGTTGTGATTTAGTAACAAGGGATAACTTGAATGAGTAGACATCTCTAGGAATTGCTAAAAGTTATATTCTTAATAAAATTGAAAATGCATAGGCTTTTATAATTTAATTTGCATTTTGAATGTTTCACTAATTTGTATACCAAACAAGTTTGGTATGAAATAGCTGATTCTTATGTATGAAATCTGTTACGTTTTTAACAAATTTACTGCAGATGTTGATAACCTCATAAATAAATGGTCAAAATACATGGACATATACACAGTCTACACTTTCTGTATTCATAGCCCTCCTCACAGTCAAATTGTATCATCCTCACAGTCAAATTGTATAATTAAAGCAATGTTCTTTATTTTCTGTAGTAAAGACATTTGGAGTGACATTTGGAGTGCCCAAGCAGAAGTAAAGAGAGAAACAGAAGAAAGAGAAACCCACATTCTATTTAATAGTATCAGAGTATATTTTTGAGTCTTGAATAATTTTCAATACAAATTCACAAGGAAAAAAATTCACATTTAAAAATAAAGCTGTGGGAGAAGGTTTCTTGTAGGTATACCTGCTCTCAAAGTAGGGATTAGTGTGTCTAGGAAGAACTAAAAGCTGAGGAGACAATTGCTTGCTCTTTGAGTTTGGAGGTGTTTCTTACAGAGCATTGCTTATGAAACAAGTAACAGTGAACATCTTTGACTTTGTTTTCTTTGTAACGGAGACATAGCAAAATAAGAAGTACTCCTATCTTTTAGATTATTATTAATTATTGTTGTTGTTGTTGTGTACCATAGAGTTGGAACTGACCATAGCTGACCCTCCGGCAGGTTTTCAGAGGCAGTTAATCGCATGGAAGGAGATTGCCCATCCTTCTCCAGCAGAGCAGCTGGTGGCCTTGAACCACATAACTCCAGGTTTGCAGCTCAGCTTCTGGCCACTAGGCCACCAGAGCTTCCTAATACCACTATATTCTAATACCACTATATTTAAACACCAACTTCATACATCATATGGTTTAACATCTCTACAAATTTCAAAGCTTCCTTGTCAATTTCCTATTTTGCTACTTAATCTATCTTCATTATCACAACTAGGCCAAACTCAGTATTCAGACCTTTGAACAGTTGTTTTTGTTGGCTTGTTTCAATTTTTAGCTTTAATGTCTGATATAAGGGACAGCACTTATCCGATTTTTACCGATTACTCTCATTCAGTAAGCATGAGTGCTTCCAGTGTTTCAGAAAATGTTCTACATTTGACAAACACTAGAGGTAAACATAGAGATGTTACCACGTATCAAATTACTCTGTGAATAAGGTATTCATTGGCTAATGCAGTTATTTATTAACCTATATTGAATCATTTAATGTTTTTCACCATATCAAAGTGTTAGCTTCTAGGTATGGTTAGCATCTCTCTCTTTCTCCCTCACTTCATAGCAACTTCCTTCAGAATCAAAGATTCTTATGGATTTATAATCACTGACAAGGATGGAGTATTCAGTAAGCAACACAAGCACATCATGTGCTAAAACCCATGAAATTGTTAACTATATGTGTAAATAAGTAAGCCTATGTTTAATGCTTATTATAGAATTTGTTCTTGGTATTTCCCTAGTAAATTTATGTTATATTGATTGGACTATGGTGTTGTTATGTGTTGTTGAGTCAACTGAAGCTCATAGAGACCCTCTGTACAAAAGCTCTGAACCCTGCTCTATCTTGAGCCAATTGCATTGACTCTGACACACCTACCCCCATTACCACCATTACCCTAGTCATTGAGTCACTCCATCTCATCCAGGGTCTTCCTCTCCTGCACTGTCTCTCCACCCTTTCAATCATGATGTCCTTCTTCAGGATGGGTCCTTCCTGGCAACATACCCAAAGTACATGAGACAGAGATTCAAAATCCTTGCCTCCAAGGAACAGTCTGGTTTCCAGGACAGACCTGTTTGTTCTCTTAGCAGTCTATGGTATGTTCAATTAGGCCATAAGAAGGGTCAACAATTTCTTCCTAGAAAATGGCAAGGATATTCAGACAACTAGGGCAATTTTCCATAGTTAAATGTAAGTGTAGTGGAATTCAAAGTCATAAGTTCCGACTCGCACTAATTTTTCTGGACATTGACACAGAATTTTTTCCTTTTTGTGTTTATGGTGTGAGTACATGTACTCCTACTATGTCCATGAAATAACTGGCATGGTTTCTGCTTTCCACCTCAAAACCAATTATCAGAGACGGCTTTCACAACTGCATTGTTAACTGAGTCAAGTGTTAGAACAGATAAAATTTAGGAAACAGTTGTGAGGCTACCCATTCAGATTGCATCTGGGGACACCATTCAGAAAGATTCCAAAGGCCATCATCTAAGTGATGATTGCCACTAGTGGAGGTCAGTCTAATTACACAAGTCATCTCTCCCACTGGTATGAAAGCTTGGAAATACCATCCAAAGCAATGCACGTCTTTAACCAAGGTTAGGAAAGAAAAAGAGAATATAACGTAAAAAAAGAAAAAAGAAAAGGGGAATGTTTTAATTCTTACTTTCATGTGCCCTCTGAAAAGGAAAGAAGCAACAACAAGAAGCATTAAAACAACAGAAAGCACTGATGAAAATTTAGTTGGTAATTTGGAGGAGCAAGAGATAGACTAGATACACAACATATTCAGAAATGCTGAACTTCCTTTTGCATAGCTTTGGGTAAATCCTCTAATCAGGAACAGAGAAGGGCATTGCACTGCACTTCCTAGAACATCCTCAGGCCAAAAAAAGACAAATAGGAGAGGTTCTGATTAAATATTTGCTCAGAAAATACCCTTTGATAATATACTGCCATTTTTTACCTTCGGTAAATAGCATTGCCTTCTCCCAAGGTAAGTAAGTCTCTGCCATGTTAGGTTTTATTTACAGAAAGAAACTCAAAACACACAGCAGGGTATGAAGGGTATGGCCTAGCTTGTCTCAGAATATTGTCAGTGTGACCTTTGGCACTAACCCAACAGAAAATCACTTTCCCTAAAGGAAATCAACGCTCCCTTCTCTATTATCCTGGTATTAATGAAGCAAGCCCTGTATCCAGTAGCTGTAGCACAAACTGCCTCATTTGGCTTGGTCACCAGAAGGATGAATGCCAGGTGGGAATGTGCACACACGAGCATATACAATGTTTCCATGGAAATGCTTCTTGTTCTGCCTGAATGGCCTTGGGAATGCGTCCAGCCCTGCAGGGATATGCCGCTGCTTGCTGGAGGTCAGCCCAGTGGAAAGTACAGTCTTAAGAAACGCACTAAACTCTGGATTCTCGGTGTTTGTCTGAAGGGTGATGAGAGGGACTTGGTGATTAATCTCGCTGTTCGTATCTTCTGTATTCTGGATACCATCTCCAGAAACAGAAGCCCAATATTCTTTTATTGCAGAGTCCAGAGATAAAGATGACAAGCTTATTGAACCATATCAAGGAACACGCTCAGTAATTTCAAGGATAATATTTTAGGGAGACAAATGTTACAGGTTATTGGGCTGTAAACTGTGTGTTCTAGACCATTTAAACCATACTGTCTAGCCCAGTTAGCAATCTTTCCAGGCTCACGCCTTTCCTTCACTTCTTATTCATCATGGTACTGCCATCCTTCTATTCATTGTTTATTTAATTTAGTTTAATGAACAAAACTGTTGCTTTGTTTTCCCTGAAATTTCATGAAATATTATTTTGTTAGCCATAACCTACAAACTGCTGGTGTTATTTAGTATACAAATGCCAAGGCTTAAAAAAAAAAATGGAAAGACATGATTGACTAGATTTCCTAGTACAAATACAAGTGGCTTAGTCTTTTAAATATCATTCAATCATGTACTGTGCTGTGTGATTGGAAAAAAAATAATAACTCATAGATTATAAATGTTGTCATTTTGAAGATAACATTTCCAAGTTGCAATGAAAAGTATCTACAGGGTTTTTGTTTGTTTCTAATATATATATACATTCTTATAAGAAGAAAATATAAATTGCATTTCCACTCCTTTCTTCCATTTTATTTTTTTCTTGTTGTATACCGTCTAATTGGATCCAACTGGCAAAGGAGGAGATTGCCTCTCCTTCTCCAGTGGAGCATCTGGTGGATTTGAACTGTGCACCTTTGGTATTGCCACAAAGCCTCTTGTCACTAGGCCACATATCTACCTGTTTCTAATATATTTTATTATGTATATTAAAACAGAATCTGAAAGGTAGTCTCTTTTTTATAAAGATCTCGGGCAGTAAAAATGGTTAATGTACTAAGCTGCTAACCAAAAGGCAAGAAGTTCAAGTCCACCCAGAGTCACCCTGAGAAAAAGTTGTTGCAATCTACGCTTTAAAAAAAATAAAAAATAAAAAATAAATCAGTCATTGAAAATCCTATAGCACATGTTAAACTCTGATGCACATGAGGTCAGTGTGAATTGAAGTAGACAGAAAATAGATATCCTAAATACACATAAGCAAACCTACATACACAGAGGAATACATAGGTAGGCCTTTCCTCCCATAGTAGGCTCTAGCAGACTTCTCACTCAGCCTCCAACTGCTTAACCACTGATCCACCAGGATTTATAGCAGCAGTACCTTAAAGGGCTTCTTGCATGATTTCTGCTAGGTCAGTGGACCAAACCAAGAGTAGCAATTGTGTGAGTCAAAAATCTCCTTTATTACTGAGGCTAGTTTAAGTTGGATTATCTGCTCCTAGTAAATCAAAAAGTTCTTAAACATAAACGTACCCTACAAACAATGCAAAACAGGTGTACAAACACTGAGTTCTGTCCCATCGAGTCCATGTTTTCAAGTCCATGAATCCTTTTTGAACAACTGCTTTTTGTGCACTGAAAGCCTCGTTCAATGACAAGTTATTCATAGAGCTAGCCAATGAAGAAAACCGTTATATGCCTTAGAATGGATGGCCTTTGAGGCCCTGAAGTATAAGCATGTTTAACCTCTAGTACATACCTTCCCAAAAGGCATCTACCACCTGTGATGAACTTCAACCAGCGCCACTAGGCAATAAACAACAGGATGAAGAGACTAAATAGAAGGTGATGCTGTATTTGCCTCACTGTTCCACATCTCCTTGATTACTTGTAATAAGACAAAGTTATTCATCTCCCCTTCATGAAATAGAGAATGTAAGACTTTGAAAAAAGTAATGAGCCTGATCTTTTGGGCATGTGGCCAGGAGGAACCGGTCCTTGGAGAAGGACATCATGCTTGGAAAGGTGGAGGGACGATGCAGGAGAGGAAGATCCCAGATGAGATGAATTGATATAATCACTGGGGCAGTGAGGGTTGGTGTGTTGGGGTCAGTGAGACTGGCTCAGGACAGAGTAGGCTTCAGAGCTGTTGTACATAGGGTCACTATGAGTTGTAGGCCACTCAATGGCATAACAACAACAACAACAATAATCTTGTAGCAAGTGTATTTCTCCTGAGTGTTCATGAATGAGAAGTCCCAAATTTTTGAAGTAAAAAAAAAAACCCTCAGATAATATTCTTTTTTTCCTCTACAAATGTCCTGTTTTCTTCTTTCTTTCCTGCCTTTGGTTTTCTTTCTTATGACTCTTAGCACAGCTTAGTGCTGTCCTTACTCTTTAACTGGAATACTTAAGACAACTACTTCAGTCAGCTAATGGTAAGTGTTTTGGAATGCATGAGTGAATGATTTCATCATTTGTATTAACCTTAGGATATGTTTTAAAGGTGTGTAACATTAACAATATCTATCTTAATTCTTACAGCACCCTATGATTTAGGTACCTTGTTTATCAGATGAGACACTTCAGGTCAAATAGGTCAGTTGACATTTGAACCCAATCTGCTCTGCCTCCAAGGCTGAAGTGTTGACTTTGAAGCTACAACACTCCCCCTGACCCACTGGAAAATGGTATTGCTTTCTAAGCCAGAGATGACGGGAACCACTAGTTTAGACTTGTGCTACAAGCTGGGTTCAGCCCTACTGCATGGCCAGCACATTTATCTTGGTCAAATGACAGATGCATTCTGTCTCCAACTATGGAGACCAGGAATCACTCTGCTGGCTGAACACCAACTCTCTGTCAACGAGGGGAAAAACAACCAGAAGCCTAAACTTCCATTATTACATTAGCAGTGCCTCCTTCATTTATTTTATAAGCAATAAACTGTGTTCGCCCATTGTTTCAATTAGGAAGTTTCAAATGAGATTGAAGATAGCGCATCCCATAATTTCTCACCCTGCCCTGTTCCATAGGCCCAGGCAGAGTTGATTCCAGGGTGAAATTCACACTCTCCTGATTGATGAGTCTAATAAAGAGCTTTTATTGTGATATAAATAGCCTTAAAAATGTCCTCTACAGTCAATATCGGTGCTTGATAGCCTCATACAAGCAAGGTCCTTGTGTCTAGCAGCATTCAAGTTTAATGAGTTATGCTTTGGAAAAAGTTTGTCATTGAATTTAGATAATGATTTGTGAGGCTACAAAAGTGGTTAAGACCCACATTAGTGACACAGATGGAGCCAACTATTTAAAAATCACCCATTTCTTTCACACATCTAATCTATCAATGGTTTTAATACCCTACTGGGTCATGTAGTTTTGGCGAGGGGTTGGAGTATGAGCAGAACAAATCACACAGGTATTCATTCAACCAGGCGGGCGACTACTGCCCTTCCCACACTATGGCCATAAAAGAATGCAGCAGATAATTTCCTGGAAGGGAATCTTTCACAAACCACCTCTCAGTCACATGTTCTCTCCCTCTCTTACTTTCTTCACATTCACCAATATATATCCACAGAGACTAACCCAGGTACAAGAATCATAAGTTTAATGACTCCAAAGTCTTGAAGTTAAATTGTGATTGTTAAAATAGAAGATTGTTAAAAAAGAATATTTATTAATGCATCTGGCTTCTGGTAATATCACTAAATAAATGTTATCACCTTTTATAATCATACTTATTCCAAACTGGGTTTTGCACATTTTTGAATCCATGTCCTCAGCCTTTAAAAAGTTTTCTTTTTAAAGAAACTAATTTTCTTTTCCTGAAGGTTTTCCGTTCTAAGTGGTATAATCTTTCCTTTTCTGCTTGTCCTGTCTCAATCTGTGCCTTGCTTTATGTGCATGTGTACCCTTCTATAATTGCAGAAACACAATTAGCTTATACACAAGGTAAGGTAAATATGCCATGATGTCAGGCATAGATATTATAATGTCAATCACTCATTCTGTCAATACACTGAAACAAAGGATTTATTTATTCTGTTGTATTCATTTCTTAAGGCTGCCAAGTAACAGATTGCAGCAAATTATGTAGCTTAAAGCTATAGAAATTAATTCTCTTATAGTCCTGGGGAGTAGAACTCCAAAATCAAAATGCCAGCAGGCACATATTCTCTCCAAAGCCTTGAGGGAAAAATTCTTCCCACACTTTTCCAGCTTCTGGTGCTTCCTAAACACTTGATGTTGTTTAGCTTATAGATGCAGTGTCCAATCTCTGTTTCTATTTGTGCCTGCCCTTCTTTCTCCTCTCTTTTCTGCCTTTATGCAGACATTTGTCAGAAAAACCTTCAACAAAATACTAGCGAATAAAATAAAGCAAAATATGAAGAAAATTACACCATCGCTAAATGGGATTTATTCCAGGAAAGTAGAGATGGTTCAACATTGGAAAGGCAATCAGCAATCAGCTACATATCAATAGCCCAAAGGAACACACACACACACACACACACACACACACACACACACAAAGATCATCTCTATCAACGTTTACAAAACACTTGATAAAACTCAACATTTCTTAATGAAAATCTCAAAAAAGATTGCAATTGAAGGAAAATATCTAAATACGACTTGGCATATTTAGGCAATTCCCAAATACAAAAAGCCAACAATCAACATTAATTATACTGAATGGAGACAGACTGAGACCTTTCCTCTCAAAATCAGGGAGACAAGTATGCTCATTTTCTCCATTTCTATTCAAAGTTTTATTAGAGATCATAACCACAGCAACAGGAAAATAAAAATAAATATACAGATTGAAAAAGATTAAAAGTTTCTTTATTTGCAATAGTACATAAGAGAATTAGTGATTTAGGGATAAATCTAAACAGGAACATGAAGATTTATACAAGGGCAACAATGAAAGACTGCTGAAAGAGATTGGCCAACCAATATAAATGGAAAGATTGGCCAACCAAATAAATGGAAAGATAGTCAGTCCATGTTGACAGATTGGAAGAAATAACGGTTTTGTAGTTCTTATGTACCAACAAGTCAGAAGCGACCCATAGCTAATCCTCCATCACTGTTTCAGAGGTTTTAAATCACACAGGAAGAGATTGCCTATCTGATGGATAGAGCAGCTGGTGGATTTGAATCACATGCCTTCAGGATGGCAGCTTCTTACCACTAGGCCAGCGGAGCTTCCTTAATGATTTTGAGGTATACATATTACCAAAACGATCTTTAGATTCAATACAGCCCTAACTTGTATGCCAACAGAAATAGATTAGGATTCCAACAGGAACACAGAAGAGGAAAATCTAATTATTAACTTTGTGAGCAACAGCAAAAAAATTTTAGTAGCCAAACCAGTGCTGAAAGAGAATATAATAGGACTCATATTTACTGATTTTAACAACTATAAAGCTACTATAATAATAATTTAAAACTCTGGTATAGTATGATGGTAGACATATTGCTGTTGTTGTTGTTGTGTGCAATCACGTCAGAACCAACCCATAGCTGACCCACCAGTGGGTTTTCAGAGGCAGTTAATCACACTCTGGGTGAGGACAACAATGGAATAAAATTGAGAATCAAAAAAAGAAGCCTCTATGTTCAACTGATTTTTCACAAGGATATTGAGGCCATTCAAGGAGAAAAGTACAGTTTCTTAATAAAATTTGTTGAGGGAAAACAGATTTCCAGTTACAAAAAAATTAAAATGTGATCCATGCCTCACAACACACATTGATATAAATTAAAAATGGATCACGGGTCTAAATTTCAATCCCAAAGCACAAAATATTAGAAAACAGTCAAGAGCTGTTTTGTCAGGACCACTATTCAACAATGGATTATTTAACATAATAATGAAATCATAATGATTAAATACAAAGAGTGAAAGACAAAATATAAATGAAACCATTAACATTAAAATTGTGTTTATCATAACAGTATACAAAAAAAAAGGTGAAAAGAAAAACCCAAACTACTGGTTGAGAAAATCTCTTTGGAAGCTACTGATCTAATAAATCTAATTCCCAAAATACATATGGAATTTTGACTGCTTAACAACAAAAAGACAATCCAGTCATAAAATGGACAAAGAACTCAAATAGACATTATGCCAAAGAGAACATTCAAAAGGTCACCAAACAAAAAAAAAATGTTCAATATTACTTGCCATTAGAGAGTTACAAATCAAAACTGCAATGAGATATCATTTTACTCTCACTGGGATGGCTAAGATAAACAAAACAAAACAAAACAAAACAAAACAACCAACCCAAAACAGAAAATAGCAAATATTAGTGAAGACAGAGAAATTGGAACACTTAGCATTGAAGAGACAGGAAAATGGTATAGCTTTAATAGTGGAATTACTGTTGTGTATCGAGTCAGAAGTGACCCATAGCTGGCCCTCCAGCAGGTTTTCAGAGTCAATTAGTAGTGTAGGAGGAGACAGTATATCCTCTGAGATTGCAGTGCAGGTTCTTACTGCTTGGACACCAGAGCTCCCTTAGTAGTTGAATATAGCCCAGCAATTCCACTCCTAGGCATATATCTGAAGGCATTGAAAGAAGACCTCAACAGTGTTCACTCCAGCACCGTTTACAACAGCCTAATAGTGCCAAAGCTAAAACTATCGCAGAGTAAGATGGGATGAATTATGTATACTGCATTGAAACAGATGAAAGATCTGTTTAAAAGGTATCTGTGATTAGGTATTATTGTCATGACATGAGTCCAGAACGAAGGCTGCATAGTGGAGTGAACTTGGGGGAAGGGATTGTATAACAACGAATGAATTTTACTTTTCAAAGAGAAGAACGAACTTGATGGGGAGAGGTGGGAAGGGAGAAAAGTGCAACAATGAATGAATGGAAATCCAAAATCTCTGGGAATATACCCCAAAGAGACCATAACTGACATACAAGCAGATATATGCACACCCATGTTTATCGTGGCTTTGTTCACAATAGCAGAGTTGGAAACAACCCAAGTGCCCATCAACAAACGAATGGATAGAGAAGCTGTGGTATATTCACACAATGGAATACTATGCTACATTGAAAAACAAGGAACTCATGCAGTATTATTCAAAATGGGTGACCCTGGAGGACATTATACTGAGTGAAGTATCTCAGTCAAAAAAGGACAAATACTGCAAAGCTGTTTTCCTTTAAGTTTCTGAGGCTGGAAATCCTTATAGGAGAAGACTGTCTATATCACCCCTATAGAATGGCTAGTGGCTTTGAACTGCTGACCATTTGGATAAATAAAACCTTTATATCTGCTATTTAAATGGATATAGGGAGCTCTGGTGGCCTAGCGGTAAGAAACTGTACTGCCAACCCAACAGCACATGGTTCAAACTTGACAGCTACTCCTTGGGAGAAAGATGGACAATCAACTCCCATTTATTACCTCTGAAAACCTACTGAAGGATCTCAGTTATGAGTCGGTTCTGACTCAACGGCACAAGCAATGGCAACTACAAACTGTATGGATGGAGCTGGAAGACATTATGTATGCTGAGTGAAATCAATCAGAGAATTATAAATATTATATGACTCACATGAAAAGGTAAGAAAAGACAAAGAGAGAAGACCAAAAATTTTAGTGGTGCCAGGAGTGGAAAGAAGGGAGGGAGAAAGTAGAGACTTAATTGTGATGGCAATACTGAATTGATTAAAGGTAAGATTGGGTATTCAATTATTGTAATTGGTATCTATAAGTTGTTACACTTGATCACCAAATGTGGAAACTAAAGAACAATTTCACTGATTTCACATGCAAGCAAGACTTTACTGAAGATTATCCAAAAACGACTGGAACAGCACATCAACAGAGAACTACCAGAAGTCCAGG
>NW_006399782.1:18034033-18049699 GCF_000299155.1 Elephantulus edwardii | reverse complement strand
GTACCATGGACTGCTAGGAAAACAAACAGATTCAACCTGGAAAGGTTTAAACCGAACGGCTCCTTGGAGGCAAGGATTCTGAGGCTCCGTCTAACATACTTTGGACATGTAAGGAAGGACCAGTCCTTGGAGAGGGATATCATGCTTGGTAAGGTGGAGGGACAGCGCAGGAGAGGAAGGCCCTCTATGAGGTGGATTGGTTCAATAACTGGGTTAATCATGATGGGTGACAGTGTGATTGACACAGGGTAGAACAGAGTTTAGGGCTGTTATACATATTGTCGCTATGAGTCGCAAGTGACTCAACAGTACATAACAACAACAACAATCAATAGGGAGTCCTGGTGGACTAGTGTAAGGAGTTACACTGGCAACCCAAAGGTATATAGTTTGAATCCACCAGTTGCTCCACAGGAGAAAGAGGGACAATTCCCTCCCATGCAATTAATTGTGCCTGAAAATCCACTAGAGGGTCAACGATGGGTTGATTCTGACTTGATGCACAACAACAATATGATCAAATGGCTTTTTAGTTGCGGGAAAAACAGTCCCTCAATTACATTGCTCGTGCTCCCTCTGCGGTAGAATAAAATAGTGATTCCTAAGGCCTGAACAATCAAACAAAGTTGGAGTATCATGACTTTATTCAGTAAATTCTCACAAAGGCATAATTATGCTATTGACATGGGAGATAGGGCCTGGAATCAGTGAGCTGCTGTTACGTACCATTGAATAGGGGCCTTCTTTTGGTCAGCAGTACTTAGGATCCCACAATACTTAGGTGTGCTGCTAAAGAAATCATTGATGATTAATGTTCTGAGGCCAACCTAAGGTCCTTCATTGTTGTACCGTCTCCCACTGAGTCAGAATCAACCCATCACTGACCTTCCAGTGGACCCGCCAGTGGCTTTCAGAGGCAGTAAATCACAGAGAAGATTGTCTGTCTTTCTCCCACGGAGCAGCTGATGGATTCAAACTGCTTTGCTTTGAGTTGGTGGTGAAATTCCTTTACACTAAACCACCAGAGTTCCCTAAATTACAACCTAAAACAAAGTGACACTTAATCTTAACTGTGAAAGAAAGCCTCACAGCATAAAAGACTGCTCTATTTTGCAAAAGCATCCTTTCACCTTGAGTGCAGAAATAGTGCCCCAAAAGTTGGCTATCTTCAAGTACCAAATGTGAAATCTAATGATTAAGTATGTTATATGCACAACTATAGTGGGTCATCTGTTAGCAACTTAGTTGGTCTTTATTTTAGTTCTGCCTCAAGTGAGTAAATTACAGCACATTTGGGACTTTTGTTTCAGACTGAGAAATACTTTTCATGGTCCTTGGATTTGGAGAGTGGGAATGTGCATCAGAAGATGCACACTGCCTCCAGGTTTGCTGTGATTCAGGAAGTTTCCCAGTGAGTTACAATTTCTTGGCTGTGATTCTTATAGAAATATGCCCTACTTTTACAAACCAGCAAAGGCAACCAATACCAGAGTGATCATTTTATCTGTGCAAAATGTTAGCAAGACTCTTTAACATAGTATATGCATGGGATACAAGGCAATGGAGGAGAAACACAAAAGTTTCTAAACATGATACTGTATTTCTCAAAATGCTTGGATTAATAAACATCTAACTCCCCTCCCCCAACCAAACCTATGGTATGAGAAAAATCTCTTAGTGGAGCACAGAAAAGATTTGTGCATTTCTCTTTCTAAACTATGCTTAGTGAACTGAGTCTCATTGATGTTATAGGCCAACTCATTTCTCTTCTAGACAAAGACACACAGACACAAACAAAACAACCCAAACAAATCTCAAGGAAAAGCTAAGTGCAATATCTCAAACCTACCACCAGGTGACAGTATTTCTAAAATGAAAATTTTATTCTAGCACACGCCATTGGCTTCTATAAATGGAGGTTACATCTTCACAGTCGAATATTCTTAACAAGGATGTAAATGTTTTTAATAATAATTTAAGCAATTAGTTGATTTTTCTAAATGACAATAGTTCTTTAAGTAAGTAAGATGAGATCACACATCCCAGTGACTATGAAGGAAAAGCAAAAGAAAACTAACCCACTATTTACAAGTTGATTTTGACTCATAGTGCCCCCCTCCATAAGGCTTCAGAGGCTGTAAACTTTAATGGGATCAGAATGTTTCATCTTTCTCCCAAAGAGTAGCTTATTCAGTACAAACCCTTGAGCTTCCCATTAACAGCCCAACCCAAATTGTGTTATGCCACTAGGGCTTCTTAGGGTTAATCTTGCCATCAAGTGAGCCATGCATTTGCTAACTATGTGCTGTGTAAGCACAACTGTATTAAGTAATTTGTTATCAACCTTCACTTTCTTCCTTATGTCATCTCAGAAAAGTCATTAAGCAGATTGAACAAACACATTTCTGTGATCCAGGCAAAGGTCTGTAGAAGCAAGAAAAGTACTGGGGTCATCTAAATTGACCTAAAGGTCCCTGGTTTGAATCCACCAGCTGCCCTATGGGAGTGAAATGGGCAATCTCTTCTGGTCCAGTTTACTGCCTCTGACAATCCACTTCATCCTCAGCTACGGGTTGATTCCAGCTTGATAGTACACAATAACAACAACAGCAACAACAAATTGAACTAAGTAAGGTAAAAACGAGATCATTAATGTAAATTATTATGCCTGTTATGTTATTGCAATAAAATATAATAGGATTGAGATTTTTTTCAAGTCAATTTAAAATAATCAATGCATAGCAAAATGAACATTCATGGTATTTTATCCATGGGGCAGATAGATTTTCTGAGTGAGTTCTGACTCATAGCAACACTCGATAGAATTTCTAAACCTACAAATCTGTTGTAAAGGAGATTGATTATTTTTTCTTCCTCAAAGCAACTAGTAGATTGGGTTTGGACTGTTGACCTTTTGATTAACAGCTCCATACATTACAAACTTCACCACCAGAACTTCTATTTACTAATACAGATAAAGTGAATATTTGAGAATCATTTGTAGGAATGATGGTAATTTGAAGAGAGTGAAACAATAGAGGAGGACAAATCCAAACTAAACAAACATGAAGTGAGAAATAAGTTTCCTTTTTAGTGAGATTTCTGCAAGTTTCTACCATTTTTCAAAAACGTAGTGTTCAAGAATACAGGGACCCTCTGATATTTTTATCCACCTTATGTGCCTGTAAAAGTTGGACAATGAATAGGGAAGACTAAAGAAGAATTGCTGTGATGTTACTTAAGAATATTTAATGTTCCATGGATTATAAAACAAACAAACAAAACACAAACAAACCCACCCAGACAAAGCTGTTTTGGAAGAAGTGGCAACCAGAATGTCTCGAGGGGGCAAGGATAGTAAAACTGTCTCACACATTTTGGCATGTTATCAGGAAGAGAAAGATATGACATGCCCTGGAGAATTACATCATGCTTGATGGAGGGTCAACAACAACAAAAAGAGGAATACCCTTAAGAAGTGACTGCAATAACAGGGTCCTGCATATTCATAGCTGTGAAGAGGACACAGGACTGGGCAGTGTTTCGCTCTGTTGTTTCCTACCCTTGCTAGGAGTTGAAATCATTTCAGTGGCACCTCACAACAACAGTACTACATGATAATGTGTTTATCCTTCCTAAAGACGGTTTGGTTTTGTTTTAAAAGTCTTGCCATCATTCCAGTGCAAACTTGTTAACAACGTACCGATATGAAAATATATTTGTAGTAAATGACAGAGTTGTACCATTAATGCATATTCTCAGATGATAAGCAGGGTTCTCTTTCCTCCCTAGACCAAATCAAACTGCTGTCTGTGTTAGTTAGGTGTTATCAAGTCAATATGGTTCCTAGGGACAGAATAAAGAGAAGCACTTCATATAAACAGAAGCATGGACCTGCACCTGTTTGTCACTCATTGCATTGTTTGTGATTATTGTTGCACCATAACTACTGAGTGACTGTTGACTCATTGTGTAAACTATCTTGGTGATAGTCTTCCTTCTAACCATAGAACTGATGTTGGGAGAGTGAGAGCGAGAGCGAGAGGGAGAGGGAGAGCGAGAGGGAGAGCGAAAGCAATAAAATGGAGGGAACGGAGGGAATAATATTTTAGAAAGACATACCTAACTTTTTCCTTTTCCTCCATTTTTCATGACATCTCCCTACTTTTATTATGAGAAATCCTTCATGGCATACTCATTAATATCCAGCTAATAATTGAAAGGTCGACAGTTTGAATCTACTCAGAATTACCTCAGAAGAAAGACCTGGAAATCTACTTTTGAAATACCATGCTATTGTTGTTATGTACCCTTGAGTTAGAATTAACGCATAGCTGACCTTCCAGGGGGTTTTCAGACGCTGTAAATCACTTCGGAGGAGATTGCACACCTTTCTTTCTCAGAGCAACTGACAGATTGGAACTACTTGCTGTTAGGTGAGCAGTCCAACTCCTTACCTAGGTTATCAGAGCTTCTGCTTCTGTAGTGTAGCGCTTACTACATGCACCTGAAATACCCTAGCCATTGAAAATTCAATGGAGCATAGTTCCACTCTGGGGCACATGAGGTCATCCATATGAGTCAGAATTGACTCAGCAGCAATTGGTTTAGTTTTTGCTTATTCTCGTGACTACATTCCTCCCTAAAATTCCAAGTTAAATGACAGAACAAATGAGTCATTTGTGGAAAAGTGAAGCATTCTTTTACACTGGTGAATGACTTGTAATCCAACCATTTCATATGGGATTCCTTGCAATGTCATCAGGTGAGCTTGGAGACCTTAGGAACTATCTAGAGCTTTGGGTCAGCTTCCCCCAGAAACAAACAGCTGTTGTAAGATCTGTGGAGCTATTATGACCTTTTATATAAAGGGTTATATATCTTTGAAGCAAAGAAACCTCTATACTTACATTAAGAAGTCCTTGGAATTGAATAGTCTTCAAAGGAGAAAAGGTATAGTATTGTCAAGGGAACTTTCTTTACTTAAAGAGAGGAACTCTTACACATTGTTGGTGGAATTGTAAAAGGTAGAACTACTCTGGAAGACAGTATGGCACTTCCTCAAAAAGCTGGACATAGAAATTCCATATGACCCAGCTATTCCATTTCTTGGAATATATCCTGAGAAAATGAGAGCTAAAGCACAGAGACTTGTACACCAATGTTCATAGTGGCGTTATTTACCACAATAAGAGCATGGAAACATACACAACCGCAATGGAATGAATTGAGAAATTATGATACAGTCAATGGAATAAGAGGAAGCACAGGAGCAATGATTTTGTAAATTACTACCTAACATGGGAGGGACTGAAGAGCATTATGCTGAGTGAAATAACCCAGTCTCATAAAGACAAATACTTCAAAGGGCCATTATTATAGAATGAGTATGAGGATCCAAGAGGGGGATTAAACATAGGTTCTCATAATTTGATGGGTGGAGGGAGGGATTGGTAAAGGAAAGGGGAAAGGTTCAATGTTTAAAACAAAAACAATGTATATAAAATTTGTGAACTATGTATATAAAATTTATGAACTTTTTTATATAAACCAGTATAAAATTATTACCTAACTTGAAAAACAAAACAAACCTGTGAAGGCAAGGGAGCAACTGTTCACAATGGGAATACTACTAATACTATAAATTATTTAAAATTATGAAATAAACCAGATCATTGATAGTGAGAGAGAGAGAGGAAAGAGAGAAGAGAGAGAGAGAGAGAGAGACCTTGAAAAAAATTAATTGAATGTCATTAAAAATAAAAATCCAATTGTCATTGAGTCAACTATGACTCACAGCAATCCTGCAGAATGGAGTGTAAATGCCTCATAGGGTTTCCAAGGTTGTAATCTGTACTAAAGCAGATTGCATGTCTTTCTTCTGTGGAGCACATGGTGGGATCAAACTGTTGACCTTTGGTTAGAAGTCTACAACTTTGACCACTACAACATCTAGACTCTTTAATAAAAGGAATTAGCCACAATATTCCCAGCAACTGAGGAATGAGTTTCTTGTCTTAAAGGGAGGGATCTGGGCAGAGTATTCTAGAATGTACTACTAAGATTGATTCCCACAGGAAGACAAATCCCTCACTCGGTGGCATCGGGCCTTATGTGTTGGTCTACTAAGCTAAAGCTTGGGAGCTTGAAACCACAAGCTGCTTCATGGGAGATAAATGAGGCAAACGGCTGTCATGAAGATTTATGACCTTGGAGATCAGATGCAAGGTTGATATGAATCAGAGTCAACTCAAGGGCAACAATAACCTTGGTGGCACAAAATGTTTGGTGGTTTGAATTCATCATAGAGAGATGCACCAATCTGCTTTTGTACAGATTTGTAGACTTCGGAACTGTATGAGACAGGGTAGCTATTTAGTCTAAGAGTCAAAATTGTCATGATAACAACATGGGTTTGGAGTTTTGGTTTTTTATTTTAGGCTTTTGGTTGTTGTGCTTACTTATTATTATTATTATTATCATTATTATTATTACTATTATTACTATTACAAGTGAGTTTGGAAGCAGGAGTGACATCCACTTCCTAAACAACATACCTCTGGAAACTATGAACTTTGAGAATTGACGATAGTTATAGAAAGGTTTAGGTATCTTGGTAAAAGGGTCACTATGAGTCTTACTCAACTCAATGGTAATCACCAAAAGCAAGTGAACTGGTTGTTGGTAAGCACCTTCTAGTTGAGTCTGATCTCATATGAACAACATATATCCTATAATATACCCTATGAACAACAGAGCAGAACCCTGCCCTATCCTGTGCCGTCTCTATAATCTCTGACACAGTAGACCTAATTGCTGAAGTCATTATTCCAGTCCATCTGGTTGAGCGTCTTCCTCTCCTTCACTAATTCTTCATCTTTCCAAGCATGATATTCCGTTCAAACGAATAACGTCACCTACCTAAATATCTAGAGTATGAGAGATGAAGCTTCATCATCTTTACTTCCAAGGAGAAGCTGGCGGCACTTTCTCCAAGACGTATCTGTTCGTTTTTTTGGACGTTCATGCAATATTCAATACCATGCTCCAGTACCATAACTCAAAGGCATCAATTCTTCTGCCATCCTTACTCACTGTCCAGCTCTCAGATACATAGCCACTAATTTAAAAGGCCATGGTCTGAATCAAGTGTACCTTATTCCTCAAACTCATGTCACTGATACTTGGTACTTTGGAAAAGTCCTTGACAGTGGACTTGCCCAATGTAATACATCTCTTGATTTCCTGACTGCTAGTTCCAGGTATGTTGATTGTTGATCCAAGCGAGATGAAAACATTGATAATTTTTTATCATTTTTCCATCTATAAAAATGAGTACTGTTGATCCTGTGGTGAAGACCTTTTTTTTCTTGATGCTAAGATGTAATCCATAACAAAGGCTATAGTTCTTGACCTTCAGCAGCAAGTGTTTCATATCCTTCTCATTTTTCAGCAAGCAAGGCTATGCCATCTACATATAGCATATTTTTGATAAGTCTTCCTACAATCCTTAAGCCATATTCTTCTACATAAAGTAGCACAAATTATTTGTTCAGAATACAAATTGAATAGGTATGGAGAAAGGATACATCCCTGACATACACCCTTCTTGATTTTAAACCGTGTAATGTTTCCAGAGCGCCTGCTGCAGAGTGTCAAGGACTGCAGCCTTCAATATGGATTGAGGCTCAATGTCAAGAAGACAAAGATTCTCACCACTGGACCAATTAGCAGCATCAGGATGGATGGTGAAGAGATTGAGATTGTACACAGCTTTAGTTTGCTTGGCTCCACAGTCAACAGTCTTGGCACCAGCAGCCAGGAAATTAAAAGGCGCATTGCCATGGGAAAGTCTGCTTAGGGACCTCTCCAAAGTACTGAAGAGCAATGGTGTCTCTCTGGAGACTAAGGTGCGTCTGATACAGGCTATTGTCTTCACAATCACTTGTTATGCATCAGAGAGTTGGGCAATGACCAAGGAGGATAGAAGGAGAATTGATGCCTTTGAGCTGTGGTGCTGGAGAAGAGTATTGAGAATACCATGGACTGCTAGGAAAACAAATAGATTTGTCCTGGAGAGGGTTAAACTGGGTGGCTCCTTGGAGGCAAGGATTCTGAGGCTCGGTCTAACTTATTTTGGACATGTTGTGAGGAGAGACCGGTCCTTGGAGAGGGACATCATGCTTGGGAGGGTGGAGGGACGGCGCAGGAGAGGAAGGCCCTCTATGAGGTGGATTGATTCAGTGACTGGGATAATTGGGATGGGAGAGTTGGAGACAGTGCGATTGGCACAGAACAGAGCGGAGTTTAGGGCTGTTGTAAATAGGGTCACTATGAGTCGCAAGCGACTCGACGGCACATAACAACAACAACAACAATGTTCTCTTGTTCCACTCTGACAACAGTTTCTTTATCTAGGAATAGATTTCTTAAAAGCATAATTAAATGTTCTCATTTATTCCCATTCTTCTCAATGTTAGCCATAATTTGTTATGATTCACATAGTCAAATTCCGTTACACAGTCAAAAAAACATAGATCTTCTTCTGGTATTCTCTGTTTTTATCTAGGATCCATCTAACATCACCAATGATATCTCTAGTGCCATGGACTCTTTTAAACCCTGCTTGAACTTTTGGCAGTTCCCTGCCAGTGTACTATGCTATTCATTTTTTATGATCTTCAGCAATCTTTTGCTTGCATATGATATTAATGATGTTGTCTTTGTTTTTAGGTGCCTTATGAACAAAAGATCTGAACTCTGCTCTATCCTACACCATCCTCACATATGTTGTTATTGTTATGTGCCATCAAGTTGTCTATAACTCAAAGCGAACTTATGTACAGTAGCCATAAATCCTGCTCTATGCTGTGCCAATCTTACTGTCTCTGATAAACCTACCCCCATTACCAAAGTCACTCAATCAATCATCTCATCGAGGGTCTTCCTCTCTTGTGCTGTCCCTCCACCCTCCCAAGCATGATGTCCCTTTCTAAGGACAGGTTCCACCTTGCAACATGCCCAAAGTATGTCAGATGAAGCTTCAGAATCCTGCTCCAAGGGGCAGCCTGGCTTTACCCTCTCTAGGATGAATCTGTTCTCTTAGCAGTCAATGGTATATTTAATATTCTGCTCCAGCACCACAGCTCAAACGCATCAACTCTCCTTCTATCATCCCTAGTCATTGTCCATCTTTCCAATGCATAGCAAGTAATTGCAAAGACCATGGCCTGTATCAGATGCACTTTAATCTCCAGACTGATATCATTGCTCTTCAGCCGTTTGGAGAGGTCTCTGATAGCAGACTTTCCCAATGTAATTCATCTTTTAATTTTCTGGCTGCTGGTAACAAGAGTATTGATCGTAGAGACAAGCAACCTAAAGCTGTTAACAATCTCAATCTCTTCACCATCTATCATGGTGCTGCCAAGCATCCAGTGGTGAGAACCTTTGTTTTCTTGATGTTGAGCTTCAGTCCATATTGAAAACTGCAGTCCTTGACCTTCTGCAGCAAGCACTTCAGGTCCTCCTCAATTTCAGCAAGCTGGGCTGTGTTGTCTACATAATGCAGATGATATTCTCACATATACTATTTGATAATTTCAAAATTTTATTGGATTAACTTTCTTGGGAATGGGGACAAATATGGATCTCCTCCAACCAGTGGGCCAAGCAACCTTCCTCCAAATTTCCTGGTATGGATGGGTGAACACACCTAGGGCTGAATCTATTAGTTGAAACATGTCAATTAGCATTCTATCTATTCCTGGGGACTTTTTTTTTCAAAACAGTGCCTTCAGTGTCACTTAAACTTCATCTTTCATTATCATTGGATCTTCTTCATATGGTGCTTACTGAAATTTTTCAGAGTCAACTAATTCTTTCTGGTACACTGATTATGATGATTTAATTAGCTGGAATTTAAATATCGACAGCACAAAAGCTAAAGATTGTAGGAGTCAAGGACATTCATTTCATGGATTAAAAAGTTATTAATCTCAGAGTGTAGATAAAAACTTATTTCTTATTTGCCTAGGCCAACTCATATGTCAACATGATGAGTGGAAATAGTTTCCCAGGCATATTTCACACAGGCAACCTGAAAAATTGGAACAGATTTTATATTCATTGAATTTCAACAGACATTTTAAGCAACCTTTCATGTGCTATTTTTGTTCTATCTTGTACATTACTACTAAGTGACCAAGTCTATACTTATATACCCAAAACAACAAATATATTTAATACTATGTACTAACACCACAATTCAAATGTATCAGTTTTTATTCCATCCTCCATATTCATTGTCCAATTTTCACAAGCAATTGAAAACACTGTGGAATATTTAAAGTGCATCTACAGTAGTCTATAAATGGACAGACATCCTTAGTCTTTAACACTTTATGAAGACCCTTGGCAACAGATTTGTCTAATGTAACATGTCTTTTGTTGAATCCTGAATCCAGAGGTGTTATTTGTAGAGTCAGGTAAAAGAAAACTCCTGAAAGAGAAGTCTTCTTTCCATTATTTTCCACGATGTTACCTATTGGCAGAGTCATGAGGTGAACTTAGCTTCTTTAAAACTCTATTTACTCTTTTACTCCAATTTATCACCACAAGAAAATAATCTACAAAGTTTTGCCATTTTTAATTTCATTCCTATAATTGGAAGATTTGAAAAAGAGTCAGAAAAATTCATGAGTTAAATCCAACCTAATCATTTTTAGAGACTATATCTTGGTTCTGAGTAATTATCACTTTCTTTTCTCATTGTGATGTTAGTGATTTGCCTGGAATTTTAAAAAATTGGATAAAAAGTCTTAGTGCATCTGGCTTGGAGTGTCATCTTAGTCTTTTAAAAACAAAAACACAAAAAAACGGAACCCAGTTTTCTTGTTTCTGCTATTCTGGTGCCTTATTCTTGAGTTTTCAAAGCAGTTCATGGGTTTTTATCAGAAGGCATTAGAACATATTTCATATACCAAGGATAATCGGACCAATTCATGTTAGATGTTCTCATTAGTTTATATGTTCTGTTGCTACTGTTATCATGTAACACTGAGTTGGAACCATTTATAGTTGACTCTCCAACAAGTTTTCAGAGGTTGTGCATGGTACAGGAGGAGACTGCATCTTTTCCCATGGAACAGCTGATGGTTTTGAACTACATGTCTTTGAGTTGGTCACATAACTCCTTCCCATTAAGCCACTAGAGCAGCTTTCTGTGTATTATAAACTTCTTCTTTTTAATTCTAATTATTTTTCTTAGACTGTGATGAAAAATGCAAAATATGTAGAAAACTGATAAAAAATGCAGAATATGTAGAAAAGTGATTCTTTTTTTTTGTCTCTACTTAACTGCTTAATTCCTCTTTTTTCTTACTTAAATTGAAATAGATAGAAGATAGATAGATAGATAGAGATAGATGATAGATAAATGGAGAAATACATGTATACATATTGTTACATATGCTGTTATTATGAGAAATAAACAGGATTCTGACTTACAGTAATCCCATGTATAATAAAAGAAAACATGGCTGGATCCTGTCCCACCCTCCAAATTAATGCTATGTGTGAACATACTCTTGCAGTCACTGTGTCAGTTTGTCTTATTGAGGATCTTTCTCTTTTTTATTTACCCTCAATATATTAAGTATGGTGACTTTCTCCACAAGGAAGTCTCTCCTGATAATGTACCCAAGATATATGGAATAAATTTACCTCACATATTTGCCCCAGCTTTAATCTAATCCTAGTATTAAGTATTCCAAGCAGTAAGAAAATGTGCTAAATAATTTCAAATTATAATGGAACCTGGACTTTCTTGAGTCACTGAAATGGATGACTTCCAAAATAGTTGCCTTGAAATCTTATATTTTAAAAGGAGACTAGCCCTTAAAGTCATCCTTAACCACACACTATTTTAACATAATAGGTAAAGAATGTCTGCCTTGAGCACTGGGCTCATTTAAAGAATTATCTATATGGGATCAAATTGTCAACAGGAACTCTGAAAGTTAGATGAGCAGCTGAGGGGCAGTGAATTTATTTTAATGGTGGTGGAACAATGTGGAAAAGAGAGTGGTTATACAAGTAGGACAATGCAGTCAATGTACTGAATTTTACATGTGGGAATTATTGTCTTCATATATACTTTGAGGTATATATTTTCACAAATTAATGAAGTTCAATTTATAAAAAGGAAAATAAAAATAAAATACATTATTTCCAAACATTATTGGGTACTTTTTGCATTATTACTTCTCCCTGCACTCTGTTTCTCACCCTATCTAGTTGGAACCAAGTAACAGCTGCTTTTTCTCCATTGGATTTCCAAGGCTGTAAATAAACAGTAAGAGATCATGCATTTTTCTCTGGTGAAGCGTCTGGTAGATTCAAGCCACCAAAGACAATCAGCCTCTGGGTTAGCAGCAATCCTTACAGAATAAGTTACCAGAGCACTTTTTTTAAATGTACTACACCTAGATTATTACTTTTCCCACAACATATATATTTCTATTTACATGGAATGATGCCCACTTTACATTTCTACCCCCAGGGCTTCATAAAACATAAACTAAAAATAAGAGGCATGGGCTGATTTCTTGTTTACATTTAAGACAATCAATAATCAATATATTGAATTAAATATATTCAATTCAATAATATATTTTTAATAAAATATTATCACTCTGTAGGTATAGATGACTATTTTCATAATACAGCATAGGTGCCCTTTGCTAACTGTGTCTGGATTATGGCCAGTGAAAAAGATATTAAAGCAGGACAGTGAGCAAATATGCTGAAATTTCCCTTTTTTTAAAAATAATTAAGCACAGATTGGTGGGTGGATAGAAGGATTTATTTACGTTGCAGGGTTTTTTGTGGTCAAATATATGTAAGGAATTATTTTCATTTCGACCAGTTTACATGTATTGAGTCAGTGACGATTAATTACATTTTCCATGTTGTACAATCATAAAAGCACATGGTGTGAACCCACCAGCTGCTCCATGGTGAATAATGGGCAATCTCCTTGCATACTGTCACCCCATGAAGAGTTAGCTATGAGTCAGTTTGGCACACAACAACAATATATTGTCTAAATATCATTACATCATGATTGTCCTTTTACAAGTTTTTGCATCACCTTTAACGTAAGAACAATACTTCTTAAGAACTACTCCTGCAT
This sequence comes from Elephantulus edwardii, assembly GCF_000299155.1. NCBI lineage: Eukaryota > Metazoa > Chordata > Mammalia > Macroscelidea > Macroscelididae > Elephantulus > Elephantulus edwardii. The sequence goes on along the minus strand of NW_006399782.1, from coordinate 18,036,504 downwards.
CCTCCCTCTGATCTTCCCTGTGCTCACTACCACTGAGTTGCTTCTGACCCATCGATATCCTTCACAGAGCTTCTGAAGCTATAGATCTTAAAAGACATCTGTCCATCTTTCTTGCTTGAACAGTCAGTGCATTTAAACTACCAATCTTTGGGTTAGAATCACAATATGTTACGTATTACACCCCAGAGCTCCTTTAATCGGGCCCTGGTAGCCACTTGTAAAACTTTGGTCTCTATGCCTTAGCCATATAAAGGACAATAGTCAAATAACTTTGATCATCCTATAACTCTAAGGAGTTATTTGTAACACAAATCAGGGATCAAAACGTAGAGACTGTCCTCCTAACACATTCGTTGCAGTTTCTAGCCCTGTGGGGAATTCATAGACACATAAACCCCAGTGAGTTAATGACACCCAGAAGATAATGAATAAGTCGTCACAAATCTTTGTTCCAGATAATCTCAGAGACTAAATTTACTTGCCTTTTAAAATGCATCTGTCAGAATAATTTAACACTGGTAAAACTCAAAGGGATCTATTCCAGGCACAGAATAAATAAGCAACTGATACTGGACAATAGTCTCAGTATGTTTGAAAAGAATGTCAGTCTATAGCAAACTACTAATTTTGGACAACAGTACCTACTCTCTGCTATCTGCAATCATAGAAGTCAATAGAGAAAATGGCATAGGCTATGAAAAGGCTAATTATAATAGGAGACCCACAGCTATGCTGGGGCACAGGCAAAGAGCAGCTGATTGCATAAGATCATCTATTCAGCCCCTAACGAGCTGTTCTTAGTGTTCTGTTCAACCTTCCACTAGTTACCAATTATGCTTGCAGTCAGCAGTTCGAGTACGCATTTACTTCTCTGGAGAGTGAGTATATGTGTAGAATTTGCAGGGAACAGAACACAGCGTGGGTCTTCTGGCCTCAATGTACAGACTCCAGGAAATCCTGCAAGGTAGTTATATTTTGTTGGAAGAAAAGAAAAGGGGAAGGGAAAAGTGTATAGAGGAGAAGGCTGGGAAGCTGGGCTGGGTAGGAGTAGAGGGTGTACACTGCCTTTGCTGTCCCTAACAGGAAATTACAACAAATCCAAAAGGCTTGGCCTGTGACTAAAGAAGCATTTGTTCCCGACCATTAAACCTGGCTTGCTCACCAGAAGGATTTTACAGCCCCTTTGACCATGTTGAAAATTTGAGGATGGAGATAATCCCTTTCACTCCCTGTTTTTGTTGGTCTGCAAAACCGTTTGAGAGATTGAACCTTGAGCATTTTTCAGTGAGGTCTAATGCACATTTTGCTCGCTTTCAATGGGTATTCAGCAGACTTCAGATCTATAAAAATTCTACTTAGTGGTTGCCTATTTTCTGATCTATGGGGGCTGGGCAGCTCAGCGTTATCTGAGAGGTGCCAGCTGTTGCTATTACAGACAGCATTCAATGGTCCATTTATCTGAATATGTACTGTTAGCCAGCAGGATCTTGGGATAGGAGACTTTGTTGTGATGGTGATGCACTTCTTTTTTTGATGGAGTTCTTGAATAATTTTTTTAAAGGAAGACTCTGTGAGTAACTGGAAGCATTTCTTATACACATACTGACTTTGGCAGTTAGAAGATACATGAAAACTTCCGGTAAATCTACACTCCTATCCCCTAATATATATTGTCGAAAGAGCCAAGATCTAACTTTAGGACTGGATATTAGTCAGGAAACATATGTGTGCAAGAGCAAATGAATGTCCATTTATTCACTTGATTGTAATTGACATGTGCAAACATTAGATGACTTTATAAAATATTGAACCGAATGGGTTGAGTAGATTCATAACGACATGGACTTCATTCAAATCATTTAGTATGCTTTAATTAGCACATTACGCTCCTCTGACCTCATGAGTGTGTTAGCATTTCACACACTTGCTTTTCACAGTAAGAGCCTGAGCTTAGTCATTATTTAATTTGAAATCACACAAGAAATCAAAGCTTAGAGTTTATTTCTGTAAACAAACTTTTTTTTTCACCTTTGTCAGTAATTCAGAAAATAATTAATTGTTCTTCATTCTGGTGTATTTAAGCTATTTGACAATTGACTGTCACAGATGGAGCTGCTGATTTAAATATCTTTCGATACTTTACTTTGTTGTTCTTGTTAGATGCACCCAGTTGGCTCATTAGCAGCTCCAGGAACAAATGATCTGGACCTTGGCCTATCCTTGCCATCCTCATCATTTTATTATGGAACCTTTTAAAAAGTCTTAAGTATATGGGATAAGATTTTACCATGTTGTTGTTGTTATTATGTGCCGTCGAGTCCTTTGCGACTCATAGTGACCCTATGCACAACAGCCCTAAACCCTGATCTACCCTGCACCAACCGCACTGCCTCTGACACACCCATCCCGATTACCCCAGTCACCGAATCAATCCATCTCATAGAGGGTCTTCCCCTCCTGCGCTGTCCCTC
>NW_006399782.1:18023386-18032748 GCF_000299155.1 Elephantulus edwardii | reverse complement strand
ATAAGGAAAACAAAAATTCTCACAACTGGACCAATAAATATCATCATAATAAATGGAGGAAAAAATATGAAGTTGTCAAGAATTTTCTTTTTAGTGGCTCTACAATGAACATAAATGAAAGCGGGGGTAGAAAAAATTAAAGTGGTAGACCATTTACTAGGTGAAAGATCAATGATCTGCACTGGGCAGATATAAGATACCTTTAAAGTATACAAAGTAAGGAGGTGGGGTGAAATACTAAGATGCACCTGTGGGCGGAGTCATAGTTTTTAGTTGCTTTGTATGTATCTGATAGGTAGATAATTAATAAAAAAACCCTGAAGAATAATTGGCACCTTTCAATTGTGGTGCTGATGAATATAAAATAGATTACAGACTGGAGTTCTGGTGTGTAAAAAGCTACGCTGCCAGCCCAAAGTCATGTGGTTCCAATCAACAGCCTCTCCGTGAGAGAACAATCATAAACCTCCTCCTGTGTGGTGCATAGTCTCTGAAAACTCTTTTAGCTATGAGTCTGTTCTGATCTGAATGAACATAACAGCCCAAAGTACAAATGAAGCTGTCACGGAAGAAATGCAGCCAGAGTGGTGCTTGGAAGCAAAGATGGTGAGAAGTTGTCTCATATACTTTGGGCGTGCTCTTAGGAAGATGCTTAGTCCTTAGAAAAAGACATCAGGCTTAGAAAAGTAGAGGGTCAAAGAATGAGAGAAACACCTTCAATCAGATGGATTGATACAGTGATTCTAACAATGAGTTCAAACAGCAGAAATTGTGAAAGTGGTTCAGCATTGGTCAGGGATTCATTGTATTGGACATGGAAACGCCTCAGAGATGACTCAACAACACTTAACTATATAAATTGGCCCTTGGGCCAGTCTTTCATATTGCTTTTGTTCAGACATTCTTCTAGGTCGTATAGCCCTGGTGTACAAGTTGCCCTCCCGTGGTCACTTGTGGTTGCTGTGAGGCTGAACACTGTGACATGGATGTGTCAAATGCGTTAATGGTTGGCTACCCAATGCGGACTGAGAGCGGGGTGGCATCCACTTCCATAATAGCTTGCCTCTGGAAACCTTATGAACTTGGAGAGAGGATGAAAGGCACCCAAGCGTCAAGGACTCTCCTTCATAGGGTTGCTATGTGTCGCCTGCAACTCAATGGCACTTAACAACAACAACAAAAATATATATATATATATATATATATATATATATATATAATAACATAAACAGTATAACAAACAATAATTATTTGGGGAGAAAAGAAAAAAACATGCTCAGTTATGTAAAAATCTAAATTGTAAATCATGTTAAAATAATGCTTGTTTTCTTTAGCACATGCAAATTAAATTATCTTTGGTTAATAAGGGATTTCAGGTAATGTCCTGCTGGTTTCACATTAATGGCTGGATCTGGTTTTCCCTGGAATCTCAGATGGGGTGAATGGAACCACTGCTTGATTCTCCGTCATTAGCTAGTGCTTACAGAACTCCTACTTGCCACAATCCGTTTTAAGCTCTTTTACTTCTTTCACAATTCTTCCTTGCATTGAATAAAGAGAGCCCCTGAGGATACAAAGCTGAATTCAAAGTCATTGCACCAAGAATCTTAACAAGTTAATGAAGAAACTGGTAGTAGAATTTTCATTGATTTGCGTAGTCTGTGAGAGAAATACGTACAGGTACTGGGGCCTACAAAGGGAAGCATTTAGCTTAGCCTGAGAGAAGCTGGAACACATTCAGTAAAAGGAGTTTCCCAGAGATGGTAACATGTGAGTTGAATTTTAACAATACTAAAAAATTGATCCAGAACAAGAAATAGAAATGGGCACTTCTAATAAGTACTAATAATAATTAAAGGGGGGGGAATCCCACAGCAAAAGATTGTTGTGTAAGTGATCCTAACTCAGAGTAACAAGAGTAGAACTGTTTGGCAGGGTTTTCAAGGCAGGGAGCTATGTATGGTGGAGTGATCTGTAGAAGGTTGCACTGCCAACTCAAATACTGCACCTCTGTGATGGTTTGAATCCACCAGCAACTCTGCTGGATAAAGATGATCCTTCCTTGGATTTATAAATATCAGAAACCCAATGGAAGGTGAGCTATTTGTCAGTTTTTACTCAATGGCAATGAGTATGAGTGCATCTTCATGGATCTTTTCACGTATGGAGTAGCTAATAAGTTGGAATCACGGATCTTTTGCCTTGTGAATGTGTTACCAGTGCTTCTATTCTAAGTCAAATACACACATTTCAGAGGCTTAGAGACGTTCATGAGGTCTGTAAGACTATTGTTATATGCTGTCCGGTTGCCTGCAACTCATAGACCCTATGGACGACAGCTCTGAACGCTGTTCTATCTTGAGCCAATTTCATTGTCTAAGACACACCTATCCCCGTTACCCGAGTCACTGAGTCAATCCATTTCATCCAGAGTCTTCCTCTCTTGGTCTAGTTCTCCACCCTTCCAAGCTTGATGTCCTTTTCCAAGGACTGGTCCCTCCTGGCCAGCAATCATTTGTATTGTTCTTCCTGCCACTTGCTGTAGAGTTGATTTTTAATCACTCTAAAGGACAGAACATCCCCATAGGAATTTCTAGGTTATACTCTTACATGATAAGCCCAATTGAACAGCAGTTAAAGTTATTAAAGTCAGTCATTCTAACTCACCAGTCAATCTGCTGGGAAAATGTGTGACAGTCTTCTAAAACTGATAGGGACAGTTCTACTGTTTGCTATAGAGTCTCTGAGTCAGAATGTACTGAATGACAGTATTTCCAGTGACATCTTCACAGTAACACATCACCAGGTCTTTTTTCCATGGAGCCTCCAGGTGGATATATTTCAATTTTTGACCTTTTACTTAGCAACCTATTGCCTAGTAACTGAACAACTATGGCTTGTCAGAATCATACGTATTTACTATAAATGTTATTTTTTGTTTTTATGTGCCATCTAGCAGACTACAATTCATACTGACCCTATGCATAACAGCTCTGAATCCTGCTCTACCCTGAGCCAATCTGTTTTCGACACATTTATCCTCATTACCCCCATTATTGTGCCAATTCAACTCATCTGAGGTCTTACTCTCCTGCACTGTCCCTTGACCCTTCAAGCATGATATCATTCTCCAAAGACTGGTTCCTCCTGGCTACATGCCCAAAGTATGTGAGACAGAGTCTCAAAATCTTTTCCTCCAAGAAGCAGCTAGATTTCACCCATTCCAGGACAGATCTATTAGTTCTCTTGGCTGTCCATGACATGTTCAATAAAAAGGCATCAATTCTTCTATCATCCTTGTCACTGTCCAGCTCTCCAGGCATAGCAAGTAACTGCAAAAACCATGGCCTGTATGAGGCAGACATTAGTCTCCAGACTGCCATCACTGCTCTTCAGCCCTCGAGGGAGCTCCCTGACAACAGATTTTCTGAGCACTATTCCTCTTTTAATTTCCTGGCTGCTGGCACCAAAATTGTTGTTTGTGGAACTTAGCAAGTTGTTAACAATCTCAATCTCTTCTCGATGTATCATGATGGGGCCAAATGGCGCAATGGTGAGAATCTTCATTTTCTTGATGTTGAACTTCAGTCCATATTCCAAACTTCACTCATGACTCTCTGCAGCAAATGCTTCATGGCTTCCTCAGTTTCAGCAAACAAGATTGTATCATCTCCATAACGCAGGTTGTTGATGAGTCATCCTCCCACCTTAATGCCACATTACTCCTCATAAAGTCCAGCCTCTCAAATGATCTATTCTGCATACAGATTGAAAAGGTATGGAGATAGGACACATCCCTGACATACTCTTTTTCTGATTTTGAACCATGTAGTGCTTCCTTGCTGTTTTGATTACTGCCTCCTGGTCCAAGTATACGTTTTACATGAACACAATCAGATATTCTGGGATATCCATTCTTCTCAAGGTGAGCTACAATTTGTTGTGATCCATGCAGTCAAATGCCTTTACATAGTCAATGAAACACAAGTAGACATTCCTCTGGTACTCTGAGAGAACCTAATTAACCTCTATCTTTACATATTTCTCTATTTTTCAACAACAAATACTTTTATGCTACTTCAAAGGATTAGTTCAATCATTTAAAGACTGAAAGTTTAGATAGAGGTGATGGAGGTACATAGAAAAAAATGATTTTGTTTTTGAATTCAGAATGAACATAGAAACTGGATTTTTCTCGGACTTGTCTATACAAACATAGCCCTAGGAATCTGGTCAACTCAATGTGGTCAATAAATACTCAACTCTGCCATTTGTAATTATGGTAGGTCAGGGATTCCACTTCTACCCTCCACTGTTTTTGTAATGTGCCCTCAAATCAGAATCAACTAGCTGACCCTTGAATGGCTTCAGAAGCTGTAACTATACCAGAGAAGATTGTCCATCTTTCTTTTTCAGAGTAGTTGGTGCATTTAAACCACCTGATTTTGGGTTGCCAGTATAATTCCTTATTGTTAGGCTACAAGAGTTCCCCTTTTCCTCCACACACCCACTACTAACCACTTGCATATAGGCAACTGTGGATTAGATTTTTAAGTGAGGACCTCAAAATTTCTTTAAACTCTAACAAGAATAAAACTAATAAGTAGTTGGTGTGGGAGTGGGCAAGACAAAAGAATAAGAATCTGTTAAATGTTTTTCTCTTTACTTTTCAGTTAATCTAACTTCTCTGGACTAACTCTTACTCGTCTAACTTATTCTTCACTTGTTGTCTAAGGAAATTCTTGAACTTTGACCTTCCTCATCAAGCTTGTTTAGTCCTCATTCCGATGGAGGTCTGATATAAACTTTCATGAAAAAGCTTTTAATTTTATTATTTATTTTCTTAGTGAAAATATGCAAAGATATTCTTTGGGTTTATTCTCATTCCCTAGACTCACAGCATGCCTTATTAAAACATCAGACATATCTGAGGCTTACTCTATAGTAGGTACTCTTCTAAGTGATTTACATATATAAGCAGATAAATCAAACTACAATTTACCTATAGTAGCTATTTGCTTTCTACAATTGAAATAATAACAAAAAAATAAGAAAAGTGCAGAAGACTATAGAAAAAAATTACATGGTTGAACTTGTACAAAAATTCTGGTCATCTGACTTCTGACGCTACATTTTACTGTCTCAACCACTTTGATATATTGCACTCCATCTTTAATAAATTAAGTTTATATAATTTACCAAGACCAGTGATTGTGTCACTCAATGATGCTCTATAGGACACGGTAAAACTAATCTACAGGGGTTCCAAGGCTGTCATTATTATAGAAGTAGCTGCCTCATCTTTCTTCTAGAGATCAGCTGATGGATGAGAACCACTGACATTTCAATTAGAAGTTGAGTGCTTGCTATTGTGCCATGAATTATAATCAATGGGTTGGATTTAGCATTATTATGCCCCACATAAATTCAGTAGGACATCAAATAAATGATGTATAACAAATGTGTAACGTACAACATTTATGAATCAGATTGCTTTAGGTATTCAGACACTCTGCTTTCTTACAGTTTAAACTCTGATGGTAATTGACATCGTAGATTATGTAAAGTGGAATCTGTAGGACATCCAGAAATTGTCCAGCTAACTTGTTGTTGTTGTTAAGTGCCGTCGAATCGTAGGTGACTCATAGCGACCCTATGAATGAAAGTCCTCAACACTTGTGTGACTTTCATCCTTTCCCCAGGTTCATAGGGTTTCTGGAGGCAAGCTATTATGGAAGTGGATGCCACTCCTGCTTCCAAGCTTGTTTAAACTGGGGAGCGCCACCAAACACTTTCCACCGTGGGTAACCATTAACACATTTGACTCATCAGTATCCCAGGGTTCAGCTTCACAGCAACCACAATTTACCTCTGTATGTCAAGTGGACACACCAAGGCTATACCACCTAGAAGAATGTTTGAACAAAAACAATGAAAAAAATAGGCCCGAGGGCCTAGCTAATGTAATCATATAAAAAAAAAGGGGAAAAAAAAAACTCATACGAAGTACATTCTAAAACATACTGAAAGCTATAAACATATCTACAGAAAAGTGAAGACTAAAATTTAGTCTTTCTATTTTATCCTTCTACTTTGATCACTTATGGGAGTTCTAGTGGTCTAGTGATAAGAAGTGGTGCTGCCAGTTCAAAGCTTTATGGTTTGCATCCACCAGCTGCTTCAAATGAGAAAGATAGTCTCCTCCTATGCAATTTACAGTCTCTGAAAACCTGCTTGTGGATCAGCTAAGAGTTGGTTCTAAGTCAAAAGCACATAACAATAATAACAACATAAAATTAGAAGGATCACCATTGAGAAAACAAAGATTTTCACCACTAGATCAATTGGCAGCATCATCATAGACAGTGAAAAGATTGAGATTGTTAAGAATATCAGCTTGCTTGGTTCCACAATCAATACTCATGGCACCAGGAGTCAGGAAGTCATAAGACAAATTACAATAGGAAAATCTACCGTTAGAGAACTCACCAGAGTACTGAAGAGCAATGATGTCAAGTCTGGAGAATAAGGTGCACCTGATCCAAGCCATGATTTTTGCAATTACTTGCTATGCATCAGAGAGCTGAACAATGACTAAGGACTATAGAAAAAGAATCAATGCCTTTGAGTTGTGGTGCTGGAGAAGAGTATTGAACATACTATGGAGTGCTAAGAGAATAAACAGGGAGGTCCTAGAGAGGTTGAAATCAAGCTGATCATTGGAGACAAGGATTTAGAGGCTTTATCTCACATACTTTGGACATGTATCCAGGAAGGATTAGGCCTTGGAAAAGGACATCATACTTGGAAGGGTAGATGGACAACACAAAAGGATGAGCTGGATTGACTCAGTAACTGGAGTAATATGAATCAATATATCAGAGACAGTGAAATTGGCTCAGGGTACAATAGGGTTCAGAGCCATTGTACACAGGGGTCACTGTGAATCACAGGTGACTCTACAGCACCTAACAACAACAACAAAAACAAATAATGCCTTTATTAAAGAAAATGTTTTAAGTTATGCTTCCACCTCAGCAAAAAAAAAAAAAATAAATCCTTAAAGAATTTAGAAGCAAATTTTGCAAAATATTATCAGTGATTACGTTTCTACATACTGTGGATACTTAAAAGAAAAACCAACCCCCCCTCCTAACAAACCCCAAGACTGTAATTTTTATTTCAAATATTATCTGTATGTTGTTGCTGTTGTTGTTATCGTTGCTGGTAGAGGTGTTGTTAGGTAACATCGAATTGAGTATGCCTGACAGCTGCCCTATGAACAAAAGGTCTGACTTTTGTTCTATCCTGTGCCATCTTCACTTTTCCAGACACACAGGGCCCATAGCTTTATAGATATACTAAAAGAGAAGCAGTTACACTTAAGTGGTAAAAAAGGAAAATTTTTTCTTAAAAAAATTAAACATACAACAACAACAACAAAAACCACAACCAAAATAATAAACCAAATTATTATTTAAGACCATTATTGGCATTGTTGTAAAATCCCTTGCAATTTGACTTAAAACTCTCTGTGCCTCTGTGGCTGACATACTTCTATCATCATTTGACCACTCTAGATAGTCTGAAAACTGCAAAGTGATTTCTTATACCATACCTTCATGTCTTAGCTAATGACTCAACCCATCTATAGAAAAATGAGAGTGATTTCATATTTAGGAGCTCAGCTCTACAGGGTTTCTCTTGAATAATGGCTCTAAATTATGCCACATGCTATGGAAGGCTTATTTTTTTCCAGAGAAAAGATCACTTATCAAACTGTGCTATCTCTTTACTAAAATCACTAGGCAAAATAATTCTATGAGAATGGAAACAGCTTTGAGACTAGAAAGACCACTTACATCTCCCCGTAATGACTCACATTATTAAACAGAAAAAAAATAATATCAGATCCGGACCTCTAAATTGTTTCATCTACTTAACGTTACAGTACATTTTTCCACCTTCAGGGAAGCAACATGCTGTCTAGTACTGATGATAGGTGGTATCAAGTCAGTTTTGACTCAGATTCTTTACGTATTACAGAATGAAATGTGTCTGGTGTTGTGTCATTATCATAATCACTGCTGTGTCATCACAGTCACATTTCATTGTTAATTATGCCAGTTCATCTCATTGGTATTCTTTTTTTTTTTTTTTTATTAACTCTCTACAGGGCATGATGTACTTCTTCAGCCATTTAATCCCTCGATATGTTGTATCCAAAGTAAGAAAGATGAAGTCATATCACTCTTAAATCTAAGGAACCTTCGGGACTCGTCTTCTTTCAAAGGTGATTCATTTGTTTCTCTGGCAGTCCAATGTATACTTACTATTCTTAACCAACCATCTTCTCTTCTTCTTTAGTCTTCTTTTTGATAGTTCAGCTTTTGCAGGATTGAAAATATTACAGCTTGACAAAGATACATCTTCTTCCTCAAAGTAACATCCTTGTTTTTTAGCATCTTAACGAAGTCTTTGCAGCATAGTCATCAAAGGAAGACACCTTTTAATTTATTTGACTGCTGATTCCATGGACATTGAGTGTTGATCTAAGAAGAATGAAATCCCAGACAGCTTCAGTTTCTCTTTGAGGATATTGCAGGGTTACACAAGTTTGCTAATGGTAATTTAACAACAATTAAAAAAAAAAGGCTAGAATCGATCCAAGATGGCGGTGGAGGCAGAGACAGCATGGTGAGCTGCGTGAGCAGCGAACCACTTAAAGCGGGGCCATTATGGCTTTCCACAGACTTCGGCTTATTGATAATTGAACACTTAAACAGTTGATGACTGCCCTCAGTGAAGATCGAGGCTCAACAACAGGAATTCAAGGATTCCCAAGGAGAAATGGGTGAGTTTCATGGCTCCCAACCCGCTCTGCAGAGCCCTCGCCACGCCGCACAGCTGCTGCAGCTCCATGAGGCTTCCGCAGCCGGAAGGAATGGATTCCCTCACCCAGGATGCATGCTGGGCACCGGCCCTCCTCAACACTGGTACAGTGAAGCCATCACACTGCTGCAAGTTGGTTTGGAGAGAATTCTTGGAGCCAGGATGGTGGCAGTGGGGGAAGTGGGCGCCTGCCAGCCGCCCGCACAAAAGGGGCCGCACACCAGCCGAGCACACCAGCCGAGCACCCGTGTGGCAGGGTGGGGGGGGCGTGGCCCCAATGCCCGCCCGCACTGGAGGGGGCTGTGCACCTCCCACAGGCTTCCTGTGCTGGGGGGGGGTGTGCGCCCCGCTGGCCACCTGCGTAGGAGGTGGGGGACGGAATGCATGACCGCCATCTGCAGGTTTGGGTCTCCTTGGACAGGCCAAAGAAGACGATTACCTATGCATTGGACAGGCCAAAGAAGACGATT
>NW_006399782.1:18020554-18022156 GCF_000299155.1 Elephantulus edwardii | reverse complement strand
AACAGAGCAAGAAGGCAAGCAGCTTTAACCCAAGACCACCAGTAAGGTGATAAAACGTCCTCCTTTCCCCCCTTTATATCTACGCCCCTGTTCAGCATGAAGAAGGCAGAGAGTCGGCATCCAATTCCCAAATCAATAAGACAGTTGGTTTAATTACCATTGGAAAATGCTTGTCATTCCTCTATAGTATCTGGTCCCTTCTGGACCCTCATCATTTCCTTCACCTGCTCTCCCCACCGACCAAACTTTGTAGGTCTGCAACTGCATCCTGGCCCATCTTCACCTTTCTGCCCCCAACCCTCACACCTTATACCCCCAATATGTTTTTCCCAATAAAAAAAAAAGAAAGAAAAAAATAGGCTAATTAAAATACATATATCACAGGGTCAAATGTTCGATAAGATTTTTCTTGTCTGTTATCATTATGAAACAGAGTGTCATGCCTTTCCTCTGTGGTGTCTCTGCATGAATTGAACCATCAGCCTTTATGAGATTAATAGTCAACTGCACCTCATTGGTGCCATCCAATCTTCTCTGATGTATGTATGTGTATACACACACACACACACACACACACACACACACACATAGGAATTACTGAAATACAAGTCTCTATAAACAGAATGCTGTATTTTTCTTTTTATTTCTCTACTTATAACTGGTAAACCTGTTTTCTCTCTAGTTCCTTTTTCCATTTTTTTTTCCCAGTAAGCTATCTTTGTCTTGTGTGTTTATTTGTTGCAGGCTTGTCAGGACAAAGCTCAAATATCAGCTAGGTCCATGATGCTCACAGTAATTGCAAAACTGTTTTCTGTAAAACAGATTAAGAGGCCCTACTCAGCAAGCATTGAGCCAAGTTCTTCCCTGGTCGCTTCAGAAACATGTGGCAGGGCTCTGTAATGTGATGGATAACATATGAAGTGCAGAGTGCTGTCCATATGCTACTGCAATTTTCCTGTACAGGATGTGCTCTTTGGACTTAATAATGGTGATTTAGGACACTGGCGATAATTCCAGTTCTCCTTAGGTCTCCTTCAGGGTTCTCAGGCAGGGGTGGCAAACCTATAATCCTACACTGCAGGGAAGAAAATGAAAGGGAATGAAGACCTTAGGGACAGACTTGTATTAGAACTGATGAGTTTTCACTACCTGTCACAGAAAGAACATAGAGAGCTGCTGAAATTCTATTCCAAGAGTTGAGCAGAAGGATACAGGAAGTCTGAACTGGAATGGGGATTGAATAAAGGAAAACTGGTTATCTCTGAATATTAATTGATTAATAGAACCAACAGTGAAGTTAGAAGAACACAGGGCATGAGGCTGACATGATGAATGGTAATGCACATAAAAGAGTAGTTTGTAGAGGGTTGGAGGGTTATGGTGATGGATGTATGATTACTACATTTATGAATATAGTCATTTGATAATGATGGGGTAGGCAGATACAGAGGGAACTTTTATAGTGATACAGAACGACAGAACTTTAACGAGATAAAATCAACGTAGAAATTGTTTTGAAGAGCAATGACATTGTTGTTGTTATGTACCGTCAAGTCGTTTGCGACTCATAGCGACCCTATGCACAACAGCCCTAAACCCTGC
>NW_006399782.1:18009670-18019694 GCF_000299155.1 Elephantulus edwardii | reverse complement strand
TGCCTCTTGGTCCAAGTATAGGTTTCGCATTAGCACAATTAAATGTTCTGGGATTCCCATTCTTCTCAGAGTCAGCCACAGTTTGTTATGATCCACAGAGTCAAATGCCTTTGCATAATCAATGAAACACAGATAGACATTCTTCTGGTATTCTCTGCTTTCAGCCAAGATCCATCTAGATAACATGATGTAATGTCTAAAGAGAAAATGGTTATAAAGCCCAAGTCAAAATTGTAATGTAATCAGAAAAGGGGAGACTCTGGAGTAACGTGATAAGTAATATCAAGTGAGAAAGCATGTTGCAGGAAAGGAATGTTAGTAAAGATATGTAGTAGACATGGCCTCTGTAGGATTTAAATGGTAGAAGCTGAATCTGTCAGTAGATGCTTCAAAGACAAATCAGCTCCATAATATGAAGGGCATTCTATTATTGAAGTCAGAATTCCTGGATATTGAGATAGTTAACTCCTGGAAGGAGAAGGATGTAGACTAATGGAAGTGAGAGAATCAAACCCTTAATTAACACTTTATTTATCTTCCTGATGATCAGAATAACCAAGGAGCTCCCCAACAGACCAAACAAGTGAGTCTTACAGCAAGGTAAAATACTGACCCAAGACTAGATGTTCATTCAGTAATAGCAAAGACATAGTTCAAACAGGAAGAGGAGAATAAATTCTGTATTCCTTCATCTCTGAGACTTTGAGTAGACCTTTCTTCACAACTTCAAGCGATAAACAACTGATGAAAGAAGCAGAGTTATTTGAATAACTTTAGGACTTAAGAGTTTTTCAGGGGGGCTAAGACAGTCAACACTTTTTTTTACTGGTGATATTGGTGAATGGAGCAGTTATCAAAAATTATTATTCTTGTTAGTTCCTCCAACCAAAACAATTAGCAATTATTCTCTTTGTGGCCATTTCCTTAAGATCCCATCAAACATGGAGAGGGGAGAAAATCTCAATAATAATAAAATAAAATTCTAGAGAGGGAAATAATAAAATGTAAACCATCAAGGGGAGAACTACTTAAATATTTATTTGGCAATATTTTGGTTACTGATATATGGATGTGTAGCAGATGTGAGATCATACTCTATGAATCATTCTCAAACTTCATGGCACATAAAAATACTTGAAAAGTTTGTTAATGTTTATATTTCAAGGGTAAGCTCCAGAGATTCTGATTTAGTAACTCTTCAAAGAGGCATAAAAAATTGTTCCGAATAAATAAGCAAAAAAGAAATTCCACAGACGACATTTAGAGAAATAGCATTCTACTTGGCCATCCACATCCAACAGAACTTTCTGGAATAATGAAGATACATGGCTCCTGACTGACTGAAAAATAGTGCATGAAGTAACTGAATTTTTAATTTTACTTATTTTAAATGTAATTAGCTACATGTGGCTATCAAAAACCTCATTGCTAAAAAAAGAAAAACAACAACAACAACAAAAAAAAAACACAAAAAACCTCATTGCCATCAGGTCAGAGAACCAACTCTGAGCCAATTCTCTAGTGGGTTTTGGAGTCTATCCATTGGATGGGAGGAGACTGCCTAACTTCTTTTTGTGGAGTGGCAGGTAGATTCAAACTGCCAGAAAGACACCACCGTTGGGTTAACAACATAACTTCCTACTGACTATACAGCACCAGTGTGCCTTCATATATGACTGTGTTGCTGTTAAGTACCGTCAACTTGGAACTGAACCATAGCTGACTTTCCATTGGGTTTTCAGAGGCAGTTAATCGCATAAGAGATTGTCCATCCTTCTCCCACGGAGTAGCTGGTGATCCCAAACTGCACGCCTTTGGGATTGCAGCACAGCTTCTTGCCACTAGGCCACCAGAGCTCCCTTCATATAAGACTAGTGGCTACTGTATAAGAGAAAACAGCTTTAAAATATATTTCCTTTATGACAAAGAACATGGCAAAATTTGTTTTAGCACTTTGCATGTAACTCAGTGCGAAAGTAATACAGACTGTATCACAATAAGCAAAGCATAAGATAACATTGAGTGCAGAATGTTTCCATCCAATCTAGGAATGCATATAGCTGTATGACTTTGCGTTAGTGTTCAGAATTATCAGTGTAAACATTTGTATTCCTAGCAGAATCTGTAAGTATCAAGTAATTCCATATTCATAGGGTGAACTCAGTGGACCATCTGTGGTTAACTCTTCTTATTTGTATCTCAAATTACCCACTGAGAAGCAGATATGTCATTAGATCTTGTGGTAATCCCACTGCTTAGCTTCCTGGCTGCTCTACCTGTGACTAACCAGGTCAGACTAAGGTCTTAGAAATGGCTATGTCAAGGGCTTAAAGAGCTTCCTAAATAGACAATGTTCGTCTTACACAAATATTAGGCATGCTAAATGCCAAGAAACTCACACCAGAAGAAATTGAGATTCCAGGCTGTCTCATGAGTGGGCCTTTTGCCAAGAAAAAGTCTAAATCAAAGGGCGCTGGTGTGTAGTTTCCATGTACCAAAAAGTTGCCACAGTACTTTTTTTCCCTCCAGGAAAATAGTTGGACTTTCCTGTCAGACATAGCAGAAACGTGAAACTTTGTATCTTTATTGGACCTCAACTGAAAGGAATTCAGACAGAAAGGCTACAGTACACACACAAACTAAACTGATGAGGATTGGCAGGCAAGGGTGGAGGATAGCTGACTTGAATGCAGGAACGAGAGTGCATAATCATGTCAAAATAATTCACCCCCAAGTAGAAACTAAAAGGAAGGGAAGTAGGGCAGAAAAGAAAACGCTAATGTTCCCGCCTTCCTTGCCCCTTGAGACAAAGGTTCTTTCCACACATTCACATTAGCATTTTGGCATATGAAAATGAATTTGAGAGCTAGTCTGTAGCAAATTACAGTTCTAACAGAAATCATAGACACCTCATGTCGTTGGCAATAAGTGGCCACAGAGATATTTTTAATAGAAATTCTGTGATTGGCAGGACTCATGTCTTGTGCATGGGTTTGTTCTGGCAACACTCCATGACCTACACAGCTTGGCGAAGTTGTCTGGCTTCGGGGAGAACGGCCCCTAGAAAATTGGCTGTGGCCTGTGAACAGGGACAGATGGGGGCTGGAGCCAACTTCTCTAATTCTTTTCCTGCTGGAGTGAGGCTGCAGTGAGGGTTAGTTAGTATGCGGTTAGTTCACAACCATAAGGCTCACTCTGAGATTAAAGTTGGTGAACTATCTATTCTCTACTATAGCACTATAAAAAGCTAATGTGTGCATGGAATACATGTTTACAACCTTTTCTGGTCTCAAATGTTTTGACAGTAATATTCTCATAAATGAAATCACAAAAGCTCCAATTGCTGAAGTCATAATAATAAATCAGTAGTGGGTCTGGGATTAAACTCCTGGTTTTTCTCATGCCTAATAGCAGTCACAATGTCACACACATGTAGACACACACATACAAATTGTTGTTGTTGTTACGTACCATCAGTCAGAAACTCATAGCTGACACTCAAATGGGTTTTTACAGGCTGTCAGTTGCCCAAGAAGATGGGGAAAGATTGCTCATTTTCCTCCCTTGCAGCAGCTTAATACACTCAAAGTACTTAACTTTGGGTTTGCAGTGCAATTTCTTACCCTCTAGGCTGAAAGAGTTCTTCATACATGTATAATACAGCTTGATATCTTAATGGGAAGAAGTTGTAGGCAAAACCAAATGAACACAGTACTTATCCCATGAAGGAGCTATGTAAAAAGATGGGAAGTGTCTGGTAATTTACTGCCTCTAAAACCGGTCGGCACGTAACAACAACAACAACAAAAACCTACTGCAAGGTCAACTATTAGTCAGTTGTGACTCAATGGTACATGATACCATATATATGTATATACAATACATTATTTTGTCAAGAAAACACAAAACTAATGCAATTCAATCAGAATCAATTCACATATAAATCTCCATTAGGTTTCTGGGGCTACAAATCACACAGTAGTAATTTTCCATCTGTCCTCTAAGAAGCCTCTAATGGATTCAAATCACCAAAGAGACAAGGACTTTGAATTAGCTGCATAACTTCTTACTGGCAATACTACCAGAGCTCTCTCCTGTGTGATTCACAGCCTTGAAAACCCAACAGATGGTCAACTGTAAGCTGTTCTTATTCCACAGAAATGAGAGTTAAAATTATTGTTACTGTTGTTATGTGCCATCAAGTTGCCTTGTGACTAATAGTGACCCTGTGTACAACACACTATGTCCTGCTCTATCTTGTACCAATATTATTGTCTCTGGCACAAGTCACTGAATAAATCTGTCTCATCGAGGGTCTTCCACTCCTGTGCTGTCTCTCCACCCTCCCAAGCATCATACCCATCTCCAAGGACTGGTTCCTCCTTGTAACATGTCCAAGATTGTCAGACAAAACTTCAGAAGGAGCAGCCTGGTTTCATCTTCTCTAGGATGAAACTGTTCTCTTAGCAGTCCATGGTATATTCAATACTCTTCTCCAACACCACACCTTAAAGGCATCAATTCTCCTTCTATCATTCCTAGTTATTGTTCAGCGCTCTGATGCAAGTAATTGCAAAGATCATGGCCTGTTTCAGGTGCACTTTAGTCTCCAGACTGACACATCATTGCTCTTCAGTACTTTGGAGAGGTCTCTGACAGCAGACATTCCCAATGCAATACATCTTTTAATTTCCTGGCTGCTGGTGCCAAGTGCGTTGACTGTGGAGCCAAGCAGACTAAAATTGTTAACAGTCTCAATCTCTTCCCATTTATCATGATGTTACCAATCAGCCCAATGGTGAGAATCTTTGTTTTTTTTTTTTTGTATATTAAACTTCAATCCATACTGAACGCTACAGTCCTTGACCTTGTGCAACAAGCACTTCAGGTACTTCTCAGTTTCAGCAAGCTGGGTTGTGCCATCTGCAAAAAGCAGTTTGTTGATGAATCTTCCTCCAATCCTGATTCCATATTTCTCCTCATAGAGTCCAGCCTCCCAGATCATCTGTTTAGGTAGACAGATTGAAATGGTATGGACACCCATGGCATACACCCTTCTCAATTTTGAACCATGCATTGTTTCCTTGCTCTGTTTGACGACTGCCTCCAAGTATAGGTTTGAAATAAGCATGACCAAGTGTTCTTGGATTCCCATACTTCTCAGAGTTAGCCACAGTTTGTTGTGGTCCACACAGTCAAATACTTTTGCATAGTCAATGAATTACAGACATTCCTATGGTTCACCCTGCTTTCATGTAAGATCCATCTGACATTAGCCACAATATCCCTAGTTCCATGGCCTCTTCTAAACCCAGGCGGCACTTCTAGCTGTTCTGTTGATGTGCTGTTCCGGTCATTTTTGGATAATCCTCAGCAGAATCTTGCTTGCATGTGATATTAGTTATGTAGTTTGATAATTTCCACACTCTGCTGGATCACCTTTTTTTTTTTTTTGGAATGGTAACAAATACAAACCTCTTCCAGTCAATTGGTCAGGTAGTTGTTCTCCAGATTTCTTGGCACAACTTGGTGAGCACATACAGGGCAACATCTGTTCGTGAACTATTTCAATTGGTATACTGCAAATTCCTGGAGAATTGTTTCTTGCCCATTTTTTTCAGAGAAGCTTGAACTTTTTCATTTATCACCACAGGCTTTTGCTCATATATTGTTCATAAAATTCTTCTGTGTCTATCAATTCCTTTTGGTATAATGATCTGTATACTCCTTCCATCTTCTTTTAATACTTCCTGGATCATTTAATATTCTGCCCAAAGCATCCTTAAACTCGTATGAACTTGTTCTTTAGGTCCTTGAGCTTAAGAAATACTGAATGAGTTTGGCCCCTTTGATTTTCTGACTCTAGCTCTTTGAACATTATTATAATATTTTGCTTTGTCTTTCCACGCTGTCTTTTGAAATCTTCTGTTCAGCTCCTTAATATTTTGATTTCTTCACTTTGCTTTGACTTCTCGGTGTCCTAGAGCAATATTCAGAGTCTCTTCTGACATCCACTTTTCTTCCTCCCTTGTCTTTGTAATGGCCTTTTGCATTCTTCACTTGTGATATTCTTGATATCCTCCCACAACATTCAAGGCCTCAAACCTTTTCATGAGATGGTTTGGCAATTCAGGTGGGATAGACTCAAGGTCATATTTTGGTTCCTATGGATTTGGATTAATTTTCCTTAGCTTCAGCTTGAACTTGCATATAAATAGTTTGTGGTCTGTTCCACAATTAGCACCTGGACTACTTTTCAAAGCTGGTATTAAGCTTCTCCAGCGGTTCTTCCCATAGACGTAATCTAATTCCCATGTGTACCATCAGTTAAAATCCACGTGTATAGTCTGCATTTATATTACTTATGAAACTGATTGGCAATGAATAAATCTTTGTGCAAAATTCTATCATTCTCTCTCTAGCTTCATTTCTGTCACCTAGTCCATGTTTTCTAGCTACTGATATATATGCAATTTATATAATTCTATTAACATCACACAACTATGTTTTATACAAACTGAGGAAGCTACAAAGTCCTAATACAGTTTTCAATACCAGGTCACAGTCAAGTCATAGAAAAGGCAAACATATGGTTCAGTTAATTACAAAAGGAGAAAGCATGTCCTGTACAAGTCACATTGTATGCATTTAAAGCATTAAATTGTACTGGAACAAATAACATATGTAATTATTGCAGTGAATACAGATCATGTTGCAAACATCTCCTGTCAGTACCTTTTCTTTTGAAGACAGGAACAAGGAGTATTGAAACAGGTTTTCAGAAAACAAAAAAAAAGAGAATACTAACAGTTTATATTTGCATTTAAAATATAATTCACAAATCAAAATACTTCTTTCTACCACCCTTCTCAAGATCTTCATGGTGCTTCAAATTCTAAGTAATGTTAGACCAACACTTACAAAAACACTTGTGCTCAAATGCTAAATACATTGCAAGATGAACAGAGATCTCCAAAATGACTGCTGAGCTAATTAAAAAGATATAATAAGGAAGATAAAAGTGCAAAAGAAGGATAAGCAACCTTTTCCCATGTGATTAGTTGCCTCTGAAAATCCAGTGGAGGGCCAGGTATGAGTCAGTTTTTACTCTGATCTACAGTAACAATAACAACAATGTTTCAAAAGTTGAAGAGTTTTATAGAGTGTCTTCACTCTTAGCTCTTACATTTATAGCCAAATAATGAAAAGAAGGATGCTGATGGTTCAACATCAGGAAAGGAGTGCATTATGGATGAAGTCCGACTCCATACCTTTTTAATCTATATGCAGAACAGATCATTTGGGAAAGAGGGCTTTATGAAGAAGAATGTGGCATCAGGATTGGAGGTAGACTCATCAACAACCTACTTTATGCAAATGATACAATCTTGCTTGCTTAAACTGCAGAAGACCTGAAGCATTTGCTGCAGAAGGTAAAGCTTGTAGTCTTCAATATGGACTTAAGCTTAACATCAAGAAGACAAAGACTCTCAGCACTGGACCAATTGGCAGCTTCATGATAGATGCGGAATGCACTGAGGTTGTTAAAAGTTATAGCTTGCTCACCTCCACAATTAAGTCTTAACACCAGCAGTCAGGAAATCAAAAGACAAATTGCACTGGGAAAATCTGCTGTCAGGGACCTCTCCAGAATGCCTAAAGGCAAAGATGTCAGTCTAGAGACCAAGATGCACCTAATCAAGGCTACAGTCTTTTCAATTACTTGTTATGCTTCAGAGAGCTGGACAATGAATGACTAAGGATGTCAGAAGAAGAATTGATGTCTTCAAACTGTGGTGCTGGAGAAGAGTCTTGAATATTCCATGGACTGCCAAGGAAACCAATGGGTCTGTCTTGGAGAGGATGAAACTAAATTTCTCCTTGGAGGCTAGGATTTTGAAGTTCCCTTTTGTATACTTTGGGCATAAGGCCAGGATAGACTGGTCCTTGGAGAAGGACATCATGCTCAGAAGGGTGGATAGACAGAGCAGGAGCAAAGACACCAAATGAAATGGTTAGATATGGTGACAGGGGCCATGGGGGTTTATTTGTTGGAATAAGTGAGACTGGCACAGGACTGGGCAAGGTTCAGAGCTGCTGTACCTAGGGTCGCTATGGTTTGCAGGCAAATCTACAATACAACAAGAACAATAGTATTAAGTGTTTTGATCATTGTGACAGGAACATTTAAAAACTCCAAGGTAATAATTCTCAAGCAATTATGAAGTTCACCCAAAGGAGACACTCAGCAATGTTTGGCAAAATTTTTTTTGTTATAGAACAAGAAGTGGAGTGCGAAACTGGAATAAGAGAGTTTTTCTTTTCAATGCTGTTGATATTAGGTGCTGTCCAGTTGATTATGACTCATAGCGACCCTATGAACAGCCAACCTGCAACCTGTGTACCTTCTGCCATCCTCATTATCTCTGAGACACTAGAATCTATTGCTGAAGTCACAGCACCAGTTCATTTCATTGGAGGTCTTCCTCTCGTTTGCTGATCATCCACCTTTCCAGACATGACGTCCATTCCCAAGAAATACCTTGCCTAACTATATGCCCAAAGTATGAAAGATGAAGCTTGTTCATCTCTGTCTCCAAGGAGCACTCTGTTTGCACCCTTTCTAGGACATATGTTTGTCCTTTTGGCAGTCCATTGAATATTTAGTACTCTTATACAATCTTTACAAAAGTGACCTGTGGTGCAATAGTTAAGGGTATAGCTGATAATTCAAAGTTCAGAAATTTGAACTCACCAGAGACTTCATGAGAGAACAGCCTTGAAGACCTGATTCCATAAAAGACCCCAAAAAGGGAGTGAATAATTTAAAAGCGATGTATGATAGGGTATTATGGTTATCACAAGAGTCCACAATTAAGGTTCAATAGTGGAATGTACTTGGGGCGGCGGAAGGGGTGTGGGGGATTGTGTCCCAGGGAGGGAGTGTTTCTTTTACTTTTGAAAGAAAGGAGCGAACTGGGGGGGGGTGGGGGGGAGGCATGAGGAGGGAAAGAAGTGCAGCAATGAATGAATGGAAATCCAAAATCTCTGTAAATCCTCATTAAAATTATAAAAAAAGAGTGGAAAAAAAAGACCCAAAAGAACAGTTCAACACTGTCATTATGAGCAAAGAATGACTCAAGAGTACACAAAAACAACACATCTCACTAAGATTTAAATGAGCACTTTAACAAGTATTATGCCAACATGTATTCTGGTAAATAAAAAACAAAACAAAACAAAAACACAACCTAGCAACACACTCCGTGAAGACTGATTTACCCCTGATCTAGCGTATTAATCCTAAGAACCACTGAAATTGATAATTGACAAAACAATCACTGGTGTATTATTTTCAACACATCACATCAACATTTACAAAACAAATACATTATTCTTGACTTTTTCATCCTACCTGAATTTCAGAATCATCTCAGGAACAAATTTGAGGCCTTGAACACTAATGATCGAAGACTAGATGAGTTGTGGGAGGATATCAAATGTATCATCCAGGAAGAGTGCAAAAGGCAATTACAAAGACAGAAGAGGAAGAAAAGATCAAAATGGATGTCAGAAGAAACTCTAAAGATTGCACTGGAGTGTAGAGAAGCCAAAGCACAAGGAAGAATTCAAGATACTAAAGAACTGAACAGAAGATTCCAAAAGGCAGCATGGAATGACAAAGCAAAATATTACAATGAAATGTGTGAGGAGCTAGAGTTGGAAAATCAAAAGGGCCAAACTCGTTCAGGATTTCTTAAGCTCAAGGAACTGAAGAACAAATTCAAACCTAGAGTTGCTATAATCAAGGATGATTTAGGCAGAATATTAATGATCCAGGAAGTATTAAAAGAAGATGAAAGGAATATACTGAATCATTGCATCGAAAGGAATTGGCAGAAACAGAAGAAATTAATGAAATAACATATGAGCAAGAGCCTATGGTGATGAAGGAAGAAATTCCAGCTGCTTTGAAGGAAATAGCAAAAAATAAGGCCCCAGGAATAGATGGTATACCAATTGA
>NW_006399782.1:18006939-18008382 GCF_000299155.1 Elephantulus edwardii | reverse complement strand
GGATTGATTCAGTGACTGGGGTAATCGGGATGGATGTGTCAGAGACAATGTGATTGGCACAGGATAGAGTAGGGTTTAGGGCTTTTGTACATAGGGTCGCTAGGAGTCACAAATGACTCAATGACACATAACAACAACAACAACAATTTCAACTCACAGAGACTTCATCTATCGGTTTGAGTACAACCACCTCCCAGAGCTTCCAAGACTGTAACTCTTTGCAGAAATAGATTGCAAAATCTTTCTCCTGAGGAGTTGTGGGGTTAAACTACTGATTATCAACTCAGTGCATAACCACTGTTACTGGCTCAAAGTTAACTTTACGTTTTTACATTAGGAAAATTCAGTTTTCAAATTCAAACTGTTCTCATGTACTATTCTTCCCACACACATGGTTTCCTCTATTAGTAATATATTAGTGCAATTAATGAACATTTATTCCTTAGTATTAAATTCTTATTTACATTAGCTTTGTATTGTATAATCTTAGGATTTTGATCATGTGTACATAATTGTAGGATCACAAAGAAATTTTCACTAATATAAAAATACCCTGTGGACATTTGATTGAGAGGACCTCTGCTAAAAAAATAGGTCCTGATTCATATGCAGAATTAAATAGGAGCACCTCAGCTGAGGTCTAGCCTTGGACTAGACTAGGTCTGATCTTGGCCATGGTGATAATCTAAACTGTGGTGGATACTCAGGTGCACATCCAGCAGAAGGACCATTGTGGGTTTGCTTGGAAGAGCAGTGAAGCAGAACTATTAATGATAGAGAGGATATATACGGAAAGCATTTTAGTGATCATTACAGAAAATATAAGGAGGAGAAGAGATCTCATATTTAGAGAAGAAAGAATTGGCAAAAAGTATAAAAAGTTATTTGGTCAAGGGTAAAGTCTTGGAGGGACCCCTGTAGCCAGGGATCAGTAATATAGGAAAGCAACTGACCTGCAGTGTGTGAGGGGTTTTTAGGATTGAGTTCTGAGACCCAGCTAGTAATGAAAAGGGAGAAAGAAAGACTGAAATGCTCATTAGGATTAGACTGCGCTGGAATCTGTTTCATCACTGATTGGAGCCCCCAGGCCTGATCACTCTGAAGAAACCTGATAATGTCTGAGGAGACCAGACCAGAAAATGGATGCTAAAAGGCTCTGGGCCTGATCACCAAAGCCCAAATCCAAGTCAATTAATAATCCCAAGTTCCTCCCTAAAATACCTATGTAAAGAAACTGTCCCATTTTACAACAGTGGCACCATGCAATATTTGTCCTTTTGTGACTGAGATATTTCACTCAGCATAATGTCCTCCAGGGTCACTCATTTTGAATAATAATGGGACTGATATTAGGGTTGGGGTAAGACTGAGAAAAACTGGATAAATTGTGTATACTGCACTGAAACAGAAGAGGGAGTGAATAATTTAAAAGCGATGTATGAT
>NW_006399782.1:18000096-18006727 GCF_000299155.1 Elephantulus edwardii | reverse complement strand
GAGAGAAGTGCAGCAATGAATGAATGGAAATCCAAAATCTCTGTAAATGCTCATTAAAATGATTTAAAAAAAAAAAAGCTTAAGAAAAAAAAAAAAGAAAAGAAAAAGAAACTGACCTTGACTGCCTTGTGCCATTTTTACTGTCTTTGCTTGTGGTCTCATGTTCTGACTTCACATCCCTCCCTCTTGTTGGGCAAGGGGAGTAAGGAATCAAAAGAATGCAACATTTCAGCAGGAAAGAATGGCTGAACCGTCAATTGCAATGGAATGTCCTTCCCTACACTTCCCCCACTCTCAAATACTTCTATAAAAACCTGCTGGAATGCACGCTAAGCATGACGTCCTCGACCTCCCTTTCCAGACCAAGGAACTTCACCTGGGAGCTCCCTTAATAAAGCTGTCTTTAAGCTTTCCTTTAAAAAAGGAAATACAAAAAAATACCCTGTGCTCCATTTAAGCACCCAAACCACTACGTAATAACTCAATAGACATTTAGTAACATTCTGTTATGATCCAGAGCATTCCCACTGACTTTTTTTTAAAGTATATTATCAATCTTTTCTTCTCTGTCTTGGTTTTTAGTTTGGGAGCTTGGCAAATATCTGTCCACCAAGGGGAACCTTGTTGGTATTTGTAATATTGTGGGATAGTTTACAACATCATAGCAATACACAAGCCAACATAGCATAAGAAACTGGAAGTTAGGTAGGAGAAATGAATCCATAATTTGGAAGGTGTGTATAATGCAATTGTAGACCTGCACATCAGTGATCCTGAAGCTGGTACAGAAGTTTCTTTCATTGTACGTGGGGTCACCATGAATTAGAGTTAACGTGATGGCCACTAACAAGGATAAGGATTTGGTGAGAGATGTTCATGTTTTATTTTAAAATAATAGGACTGACATTTTCTGCTTCTATGTTGATTTTATTTTTGTATATTTAACTTTTTATATAGGAATGGGTGTATGTGTGTGTACAACTTATAATTGCAATATATTACATACTGTGTGTATGTGTTGCTTTTGGTAGGCTCTTTTGATTCAATTCTGCCTCACAGTGACCCTTAGGACAACAGAATAAAATACTACCATGTCCTGGGTCATCTTTATAATCTTTATTTAAGTTCATTGCTAGAATCAGTGCCATTCATACCTTTAAAGGTTATTCTCACCTTCATTATCCTCCTCTTTTAAGTATTATGCACTTTCCCAGGGACTGAATCTTCATGATAACATGTCCAAAATATGTGAAAGGATATCTAGCCATCCTCGCTCCTAAGGAGTACCTTGATTATGTTTTTCAGGACAAAGCTGTGTGTTCTTCTGGAAATCCAGAGTATAGCCTGCCTCCAGAAACCCTATGAACCTGGAGAAAGGATGAAAGTCACGCAAGTGTTGACTACTTTCATTCATAGGGTCGCTATGAGTCGCTTACAACTCGACAGCACTTAACAACATAGAGAGAGACCAGTTGGCCTTGTGGACTGAAAGAGATGCTACCAAGCCAGAGGTAGGTGACTTTGAGCTACAGCCCTCAGGCCTGTTTTTAATTGTTTTTGGTCAGTCTTCTAGGCCATATAGCCCTGGTGTGTCCGCTTGCCGTACAGAGGTAACTTGTGGTTACTGTGAAGCTGAACGCTGTGACACTGATGTGTCAAAACCAATAATGGTTGGTGTTTGGTGGAGCTCCTCAATTAAAACAAGTTTGGAAGCAGGAGTGGCATCCACTTCCGTAAAAAGCTTGCCTCTGGAAACCCTATGAACCTGGAGAAAGGATGAAAGTCACGCAAGTGTTGAGGACTTTCATTCAGAGGGTCACTATGAGTTGCCTGTGACTTGATGGCACTTAACAACAACCACAATCACCAATATCATAATTTAAACACACACACACACACGCGCGCGCGCACAATATTACAAAGCTATATAATTTCATAGTATTCCAAGTTTATAATTCTCCTTATTATATTGGCCCTGATATATCTCTGTTAACCAAAGTTCCAGCAGCAACTTGCGGAGGGCTTCAAACCAATTCTTTCTGGTTTAATTATAGTCAATAAAGCAAAACTGGTACAGGCACACATTTATAAAAGGTATGTAAAAGGTAGCTGGAAAGATAACAGAAATGGGAAGAATTATGGGTAGACACTATGTTAAAATTCACACTCTTGCATAACAATAAAATCACCCTACAGACATAATCAGAAACATTGGCCATAAACTCAGATACTGACCAATCTCCTGTCTTTAAATTTGTATCACTTTCCACAGTTCTGAAAATACTCCCATCTCTCACCCCAGGCTTTGAAAGAGCTTATTATGCCTCTCCCTGAGTTTCTTATTTTAGGGCTTTAATCAATGATTTTTCCAGTTTGACTTCACACAAATTTGAGAGTTTGAACCTATTCTGATTTAGCATTGTCAGCCATGACTTAACCAATTCAAATGAGTTCAAAACACTGACTTTGTACTCCATTTTAACTGTCCAGATGTTGAACACCAGCCAAACAACTCACTGCTTCTTAATTAATTATCTTATTGGCCTTCGAATGGGTTTCCAAGGCTGTAAATCTTCATAAGAGGGGACTGTTCACATTCCTGTCACAGAACATCAAGTGAATTTGAACAACTAACCTTTTTGTTAGCAGTTACATACTTCATCACTAGTGTTTCTCAGATGTTCCACAGATAGACTAAATTATGGCTGTTGTGGCCTAGGGGCAAGATGCTGTGTTATAATCCCGAACACATGAGTTTCAAGTCGACCAGCTGCTTCATGGAAGAGCTGGGCAGTCTTCTTCTGTGCAATTAATTGCTGCTGAATAACCTACCAGAAAGTCAGCTATGGAATGGTTCTGATGCAATGGTACACAGCAACAACAATGACTTAGTTATATTGTTGTCATTGTTGAGTGACACTGAGCTGGGACTGACCCATACCTTACCCTTCAGTGGGATTTCATGGTAAATTGCATGGAAGGAGATTACCCATCTTCCTTTCTTGAGCAGCTGTGGATTTCAACTATGTGTCTTTGGGATTGTAATGCAGTTTTTTTGTCACTAGGCTTAGTTATATGTCTCCTATTTTTGTTGTTCTTGTTCTCTATTCCTGGGAGATTAGATCCACTGGAAATCAGGTGATTGGAATTTCCTGTCTTTGGGGGGAAAAACAAAGAAGAAATTAAGGACCAATATTAAAGTAAATAAAAAGAAGATAAAGGAGTTCATACACATACACTTTCTGTTCTCTCAAAGCTGCCACATTTTGAAAAAAATGCAGACATGTATCCTGGGGTCTCTCTGAATTATACAAATAGTTTATTGTTGAGGGTACAGCTTGCTGGGAAGAATATGTTTTGTATTTTTATCATTATATCTGCTAAACTCTTAGTTCAAGTTTGTATCTTCAAGGCCATTTGTTGTTATGTGCCTTCAAATCAACTACAACCCAATAATAACCCTAAGAACAACAGATCTGAAACTTGCCATGTCCTTCAGTAAACTAAGGATCCCTAACATAATAAAACACATTGTTAGAGTAGCTGTGCCAATTCACAGTGTTGAGGGTCGTTTATTCAGAAAATATTTTTATAAATATTGTATAAGTGTTTTTATTCCCTAACAAATGCATCAAACTGCAATGAAAACCTTTGTAGAGTTATTCCAATTCATAGTGACCCTATAGACCTGTTCTAAATATTCATGATAGACTACCATATGTTCCTACCACCAAACATTGTGCTTCTTGAATATCTGTTCTCTTACAGAAAATGTAGTTAAGAGTAAACATCTAGTTTTCACAGTCAATTTATTTAGCAAGAGCATCATCCACTTCCTAAACAACATGCCTCCGGAAGCTTTAGGAACTTTGATAGATGTCGATAGTTGTAGAGAGACTTCAGGCCTTTTGTCCATAGGGTCACTAGGAGTTGTGCTGGACTCAAGGCAATCAACAACAACAATAATGTTCTATTAGAGCAACAGTGTGAAGCCCTAAATCCTCTGGAATTCTTGTTTAACTTTATTCCCTTTCATTTCTGTCTCTATCTCCTAAAATTTAGGTTGGAGTAGAAAAGAAAATGAATGAGAACAAGGAAAAAATATTGAGGTGAACTGCTCCCTGTGCAGTACATTGTTGTTGTTGTTGTTGTTGTATACCATCGAGTCAGCTGACTCACAGCTGATCCTCCAGCGGGTTTTTAGAGGCAGGTAAACACTCAGGAGGAGACTGCTCATCCATTTCCCATGGAGCAGGTAAGGGATTTGAACTGTGTCTCCTCAGGACTGCAAAGCAGCTTCTTGCCACTGAGCCACCATAGTAGTTAATCCTCTCTCTTCTCAAGTCAGTATGGGGTTGCTAATACAACCGACATACAAGAAAGCCTACATGTTTCTGATACTCTTCTTCTCACTTCAGATATAAGCATGATGATGACATAGTCTCTGCCCTCATAGAACATACAGCTTAGGGGTGTTCATAGTTGGAGCATAGATTAAAATAATATGATGTTATGAAAACACACAGGAACTCATAGTGGGTGTCAACTAAGATTTCCTGGAAGAACTAATCCCATTACTCCATAAAGCTGAGTGACATTTATCAAGCTATCTGCCTTTTGGTGCTTTGATTCTTTACTGGTAACTTTTAAAAAGATTCCTTGTAACTCTAATATCCAAAGAATATAAATATTCACTAAAAATGCCCTCCCAATAGTAATAATTATAAGCTTTATAAAGGTGAAGTTTCTTTGACTTGTCTATATATGTAGGGAATGGTTATAGGTTGAAATTCTCATAGCATGCAAACAAATCCTCCCAGCACCCTGTTGTAGGGGGGCAAGGGTCATCTCAGATGCTTAGGCAGTTCTTATTTGCAGCCTCTGCTGACCTCTCCCAGAGCATAACCCAGCTCCACACTGTAGTTGGGCCCCATTATTGCAGCTTTCTCCTCTTGTGTTAAATCAATAGTTTATGACATGTACAAGGGAAAGCTGTAAATTTAATTTTGTCCCCTGCAGCGCAATTCTTATCTTGTTTGCTGGCAACATAATGAATGTGTTTGCCCTCCAGACCCCCTGCCCAGTGGAGCAATTGGAGAATAAAGGATGAGAAAACAGCAAAACACAATTAGATAGTTGGATTAAAACTGGATTAATCAGTAGCTCAGCCAAAAATAAATATAAAAATATATAAATATAAATATGTTGTTGTTGATTGCCTTCAAGTTGAGCATGACTCATAGCGACCCTATATACATATATATATATATATAAATGTCATTGATGTTTTCATTTCTTCTTCCCTTCTCACTGTGCTTTTAGCTGATTGTATTCTTATCTATGTCTACATCTTATATTTACTGCATATTTATATAGACATAAACAGCATATAATATTGTTCCGCAGGTTTTTACAGCTGTAAATAATGGCATCAATTATTTCAATCCTTCAGTTAAACTAAGGAGGAAAATCTGACTTTGGTTGAGTCTTGAATGCCTTTACTAACACTCCACAATCTCTTTTAACAAAGTAAAAAGCAAGCTTTAGGGCTAAAAGCCTGGGGCAGGCAATGATAGCTATCTAGAATTTAATAATACTGCTTTATTTCCCATTATATTTATTTTAATAGTACCTTTGTATTTTCCCCCCACCAGCTTTCCATTTACAGTAGTGATTTACACTTCCTTTTAAATTAAATCTAAGAAGAAAAGTGTTGATGTAAAGGAAAATGTTAAGTAAATAATAACAATACAGGCAGTTCATGTTGTTAGTGCCATGGAGGGGGAACTGACATAGCTGATTCTCAAGCGCCTTTTCAGCAGCTATGGGCAGCCTGGGAGGAGACTGGCCATCCGCTTCCTACAGAGCAGCTGGTGAACTTGAACTGTGTGTCTGGGTTGGCAGTGTGACTCCTTACCCATTAGGCCACCAGAGCAAAGCGTATGACAGTTATACCGGGATGGGTGAAATGTGATACACACTTAACCTAGAGAGTTTTAAGGTCAGGTTCTTCAGGGAGGCAGACAAGGTGCTGCCTGATTTGACCTTGGCTTTCTTTTTCCTTCTTGCATTTGTCACTTCACTTCCAAGAACACTTTCTCCCTGCTCACCTTGCTTTACCAGCTTGAAGTCCCTTTGCTATTTGGATCACTCCTTTTTTTTTTTTTCTTTAAAATATTGATTTTAATGAACATTTACAGAGATTTCCGATTTCCATTCATTCATTGTTGCACTTTTCTCCCTGCCCACCCCTCCCCCCCAGTTTGCTCCTCTCTTTGAAAAGTAAAAGAAAAATTCTTTCATTGTTATACAATCCCCCTGCACCCCGCCCCACGTCCATTCCACTATGCAACCTTAATTCTGGACTCTTGGGATCACTCCTTTTAGGGTACTTCCTGTGGCAAGCACCCCAGCTTTCACTTGGCTCTCCTGGCCTCCTTTCAGGCTTCTAGGAGATGCCCTGCTCATCACTATACTTTTTTACCTGTTTCTAAACCTCAGGAGAGAATTTAGTGCCAGTACGATGGCACCTCTGTATCCTGAATTAATGCCAAAGCAAGAGATGTTTCAAATAAAATCTAGATTCTAAAATATTTATGCCCTTCCTGTTTGACATTTTACTATTTTTTTT
>NW_006399782.1:17957172-17999996 GCF_000299155.1 Elephantulus edwardii | reverse complement strand
ACATACATATACATATTCTTTGCAGAAGCCTACAAGAAAGGAGACAACAATTACGGAAAATGTGTACTTGGTCTGTGCATGGAATATCAAGTGTGAGAGTCCAGAGAGGTAGTTTTTAATTACGAAAGACCATGACCAGTACAGGCGGGTCTTAATGGACTTACTACACTTCATCTGTTGTCACAATCCTCTTGTTCCGATGCAGCAATCATGTCAAGTTCTTTATCACCAGGGCTCTGCACTGCACATCCATCAGCCTGGAATGTCTTCTTCTGGTTCTTTCCATGACTAATTGCCTATCTTTTGATTTCCTGTAGCTTTTCTACCCATATCCAAGATCCTCAATCATTTTAATCTCATTGTTTAACTTTTACTCTGTGTGTGTGTGTGTGTGTGTGTGTGTGTAAATTCCTTGTTTGTTTCTTCCACTAGAATGCAAAATCAGAGAAGCGGGACAGGCAGATAAGTTGCCTATTTTATGCCCAACTCAGTGAGTACCATAATATTTAAGACATAACTGTTCAATACTTATGAATGAAATCAGTTGATAGATGTTGAATTGAGATCGCAGCAAATAATGAAAACATTCTTCTCTGGCAACTTTCTCCTACTGGGACAATATCCCAGTTAATATCATCACAATTGACTCTTATATAGCATTTAGCATGCACCAGGCACAGTTCTAAGTGTTTTACACACTAAAATAATTAATTATATGGACATAAAAACTAGTATTGTCCTCTTTTTTCTAGATGAGGACACTGAGGCACAGACAGATTTAATGACTTATCTATATTCACAAAGTTATCAAATGACATAGTTAATATCTGGACCCAGGCACTATGGCTCCAGACTCTCTGCTCTTACAGCCAATTCTTCACTGTCTCTCAATTCATAGCAAAACAAATCGAAACAAATCTGGCGATGATTATGACCTATAAACATTTAAGGGGATTCTGATGGTAGTCTCAGGTGAGTTGTACTGTAAACCCAAAGGCCACTTGTTTCTTTAGTGGTAGAAATTCAAGAGCAATTTTGAGGGAGAAACATGAATAATCTCCTGTTATGATTTACAACCTCACAAACCTAAGGGAGGATACTAAAAGTTAGGAACTGTTTTGATGGCAGTGTGTCAAGTTACAAGATTTTATTGCTGTTGTTGAGTTGCAATTCTTAGAGATGCAGTAGGCAAAATATTAAATGACCCAGGATACATTAAAAAGAACATAAAGGGAATACACAGAATCACTGTATAAAAAAATAATTGAATTGTACACCAGTGTTCATAGCAACATTATTCACTTTATAAGAGCATGCAAATAGCCCAGATGTCCACCCACAATCAAATGGATTGAGAAATCGTGGTACATTTACACAATTAAATACTATGCAGCATGCAGGAGCAATGATTTTCTAAATTATTACCTAACTTGGGAGGGACTAGAGAGCATTATGCTGAGTGAACAAACTCTGTACCACAAGGACAAGTACTGTATAAAACTATTCTTGTAGAATAAGCACAAGGATCTAAGGCAGGTGGAAGTGGAAACTGAGGGGTTTGGGGGGAAAATAACTATAGGGTCATATAATTAGATGGAGGGAGAGGGAAATGGGAAGGATCTTGTGTGAAAAACAATGCATTTGAATTTTTTAAGTAAACTAGTATAAAAATAATATAAAAAATTTAAAAAGTGAGTGATACGGAAATATTTCAAGAAGTACCATATGATCAAGAACCAACGGTAGTGAAGGAAGACGTTCAAGCAGCAGGGAGGTCATTGACAAAAAAATAAGGTTCCAGGAATAGATGAAATACCAATCGACAAGTTTCAATGAATAGATGCAGCCTTGGATGTGCCACCAGTCTCTGTCAGAAAATTTGGAGGACAGTTTCTGGGCCCACTAATTAGAAAAGATCCATTCTTTACAAAGTGATCTAACAGAATATGAAAATTGTTGAACAATATCATTAATATCATACTCAAGCAGAATACTACTGACACTATTAAAAAACAGCTAGAATAGTACATAGACAGGGAACTGTTAGAAGTTCAAGCTGGAATTAGAAGAGGTGGTGACACAAGGGAATTGTTGCTGATGTCAGATGGATCCTGGCTGAAGCAAAGACTATAAGAAAAAAAATGTATAGTTTTTGCTTTATTAACTATGCAAAGATATTCTGACATTTTTGTGGACCACAACAAATTACAGTTAACACTGAGACGAGTGGGAATACCAGAACACTTAATTATGCTCATGCAAAACCTATACCTATACCAATCAGCTGACTATTGTGTAAACAGAACAAGGGAATACTACATGGTTTAAAATTAAGAAAGTTGTTAATCAGGTTGTATAATTTCTCCATACCTATTCAGTCTGTATGCTGAGCAAACTATCAAGAAGCTGGACTCTGAAAAGAAGAATGTGGCATCAAATGGAGGAAGACTCATTAAAACCTTCATTACAAAGATAACACAACCTTGTATGATGAAAGTCAGGAAAACTTGAGGAGGTGCTTATTGCTGGAGATCAAAGACTACAGCCTTTGTATGAATTGTGTCTCAATGTCAAGAAACAAAAATTCTCGCTGGACCAATAGGCAACATCATGACAAATGGAGAAGATTGATACTGTCAATGACTTAGTTTTACTTGGATCCACAATCAATATACTTGTTACTAGCAGTCAGGAGATAAGGGGACATATTGCAATGGGAATGTATGCAGTCAGAGGCATCTTCAAATTGTTGAGAAACAGTAATGTCAGTTTGAAGATTAAGGTGTGACTGATTCACGCCATTGTCTTTTCAATTATTTGTCATGTCTTTGAGTTATGGCATTGGAGAAGAATACTGAATATCCATGGACTGTCAAAAGAACAAACAGATATATTTTAGAGAAAGGGCAGCCAGAGTGTTCCCTGTAGGCAAAGATAATAAACCTTCATCAAACATACTTTGGGCATGTTGCTAGTTGAGGTTATTCTTTGGAAAGTAGCATTAAGCTTGGAGAGGTTTAGGGATGTCAAAAGAGAGGAAGAACCTCAATCAGATGAACTGACACAGTGACAGAAGCAATGGTCTGAAGTACATCAGAAATTGTGAGGATAGTACAGGAAAGGACAGGGTTCAGATCTGTTGTTCATAGGATCAGTATGAGTCATGTTCAGTCAATGACACTCAACAGCTGTTTTTATGTTATCTGTCACCAAGTCAGTTTCAAAATGACCATAAGTATTACAGAGTATAAGTTCTCTAAAAGATTTCCAAAGCTACAATGTTTATGAAAGCAGACATTAGACCTTATTCCATTGATCTGGATTGGTTTGAACTGTCAATCTTTAAATTAGCAAATACTGCTTGTATCATCTGCACATAGTAGAAATAATGTAACAATAATAAGATATTTTTATCTATTCCTATCTATCCTTCTATTTATTGATATTGAACTACAGACACCCACACATATTCATTGCTACTGAATGAAAAATATTAGTAGGTGTTTGCAGTCTATTTATAGAGGGCTATGACACAGAGTCACATCACGGAAACTACATTGCTTAGAATGCAATCAATTTATGTAGTATTTTTGCATATAAATAAACACATATTTTCCATAGCATCATTTGAACTGAGAGACTATTATACAAGTCTATTTCCCAAAAAAAATCATGGATAAAGATGTGTATATGTGTAAAATTATAAAGGTGAATTAAACTGAGAAAGACATCATACACATAGTGTACAGCTTTTGAATTTGGCACATACATCCATTTCTCCACTCATCATTTGAATACTTGCAGTGGGCCCAGTACTACTGCATATTTATTTATATTTATATGCACACTACTGATATACACACTACTGATATATTGGGGGTAAGTTATAAATGATGACAAGGCATATATTGTTCCTACCTTCATACACACTATGAAAACATATGTTGGAGCATGTTGCTATCAATACTCGCTTACATTTGTTGCCATATATAGAGTTACAACCAGTTGCTCTGTGGGAGAAGGATGGGAAAATCTCCTCCTATGTTATTTTCTGCCTCTGAAAACCTGCTCGAGGTCTAGCTATGCGTAAGTTCTGACGTGAAAGTACACAACATCAACATGAAAATTCAAAGGAGCTTTGGTGGAATAGGACATTATGTTTTACACCATTAACTGGAAGTTCAGTGATTTGAATTCACCAACCACTCAAAGGAAGAAGGATGGGCATAAGGTATGACATCAGTAGGAATCAACATTACAGCAATGGTTTAGTTTGGTCTTGGACATGCAAAGTCTAGTTCTATACAAAGACAAGAGAAATCTGTGTGAATTAAAAGACTAACAGTAGAGCAGGGACTAGGAACAGCAAATAAGAAAAGGCCTGGACCACGGATGAGAGGAAGTAGAGTGAGAGAAATGGAAAAGTATAACGCCAGAAGATGTAAATAAAACAAAATCAAAGATGGAATGACACTTTTCTCAAAAGACTAGGTTGATCTCAAGAAGTAGGACAGAGGTCTGTTCGTTTGTTGGTGTTGACTTGTTTTCTTGTTGTCCACAGAAGAAAGATGGGTAATCTTCTCCCATGTGATTAACTGTCTTTAAAAATCCACCAGAGGGTCAGCTATGGGTCGGTTTTGATTCTATAGTATTCAACAACAACAATATATTAGTTAAGCTCTTGTAACCCAGTGTTAAGGAGTTGTACTACTAATCTAAAGGCAGGCCGTTTCAAATCCATCAGCTTCTCTGAGAGAGAAAGATAGTCAAACTCCCCCCATGTAATTACAGCCTCTGAAAACCCTCTGAAGGGTCAGGTATGACAGTTCCAACTTGACAGCACATAAGAACAACAACATCATATTGGTGAAAGTAAGTTGTTCTAATTGTTACTTTCTCTAAAGAATACAAAAGTACTAATCACCACTCTGTTTTGGAGGGGATACATGGAGAGATTTTATTGTCTTTTTGAAAATTGTTTTGGCAGGGTCTAGGACGTGCCCTTCCTAGAGAGAAGCTCTCTCTGTGCCATGGTGGAAGACAGAACCCGGGATGTATTTCCTAAGAATCAAAGAACACCCATTTACATTTGAAACAAGGGAGGGAAAAACACCATCATTTTATTGTCAGCTCTGTTCCAATCAATCCACCCCTCACCATGACTGCCAAGTTGTCCTTTGATAGAAATTCATCCCAGAGATAAGATGTAAAATTTTAATGAGCTTATTCTGATGTTTACAACCTCTTAGAATGCCTCCCAAAAAAATCTTGTGGAGGGAGGCATTTTCTCCTGCCTCTCCTTTGCATGTGTCTAATCCTGAGCTTCTTACTGGCTGAGTCCTGACACAGATTGACTGGGATACCCCAGCTATGCAATGTGTAATTGCCTTCATGATGTGATTGACATTTTTCCCACTGATGCTTGAAATTCCACCATTAGTGAGCAAAGTTTAGGGGGAATCAAGCAGTACTTAGAGATTAGATATGATCTTCATAGGTACAATTTCCTAACTTAATTACCAAAAAGCACAGCATAATTAGTAATTTCTTCTAAAATTATAATGTAACCTGTTTCACTGTTGTCCTTTCCTAACACAGAAATTTTCTTGAAGAGATAATGATTTAAGCCTTTAAAATGAATTTGTTGATCAGCTCATTTCATTTCTTACGTTCCTCCACAGGCAGAGAAAAAGAAAAGGGGAGAAATAGAAAAGCTTAAATTGATTATTTCCATTAAGTGTCTGTCACAGATATAGTTGTGAAACAGTTGCTCCTGAAAAGCTTTACAATGACTTTTAACACTTTATAACGACTAGAAAACAAAATGGTAGAAGAACGTTGAGGCAAAGGCTGGTGGTGTTCATCATAGGATAAACTTTCAGTGGCCACCTCCTCCTTTCAGTCCTCCATATACACCTCCTTACATATTACTGATTCTGAAGGATGTAGCCATAACCCCATGTAACCATTTTGAGTAATTCTGGGAAGTATGAAGAAACATCTACAAAATGATCCAAGTCCACTGCAGAAGGTGTTACCTCCATATAAAATAAAGCCTCTTCTTTCTAGGATAAAGACCTTCCAAAATTTACATTTTTAATACCTTGTTCATTTAAAAAAACCTATCTCCCAAATGATAACTCTTTCCATGGGCCTCCTTTCATTCTTTAAATCAGGAGAATCACTGATGATTTCAGCTAGAATGAGTAAAAAAAATGTAATTTCTTTTCCTTCCCACTCATGCTGTTGATTACTGTCTGTGGGTCCAGTGAATTGAGACTCATCTATTTTTAATGCTTGCCATTGAGTACATTTTTAAAATAAATGACTGTGGGTGAGTGTAGAGCTTGTGCCTCTTGGTACAGGCAGAAAACACCAATGGCGGGCACTGACTATTTTCTAGCCAAAGCCCACAGCTATTGATAATTGATGGACTTAACCCTCATCTATGTGGAACTGTCACAAAGCCAGGTTTCCTGTTAGTCTTCAATCTGTTCCTTGTACTTGTCTGCAGGCTTCACCACAACATTTAGACTTTTAAATCTTTAAAAAACAAGCTTTGCAAGTTCCTCTTTGATAAGACAATGCAATCAAACAATGCACATATTTAAATACGCACAATGCTAATGGAATAACATAATTTTTCAACATTTTATTTGTACTTAATGTCATCAAAAAAGTGACATCGAGAGCCAAAATGTCCACCAGTGATTTCTTTAACTTTTTTGATAACACATCAGAAGAGATTAGCAGTTTTGATTCACCTAGAGTATATAGAAATTATGCTATTGAATAGGGATGCTGGATCTACCAGTGCTAAAAGAATGAATAAATCAGTATTTGTAGAAGTATAACGAAATGCTTCTTGAATATGAAGATGACAAGATAGCATCTCATATATTTTGAACATGTGAGGAGGAGCTAGTCCCTGGCGAAAAACATCAGGATCAGTAAAATAGAAAGTAAAAGAAAGACCCTCAATTAAATAGATTAACACAATGACTACAGCAATAGACTCAAGTACGGCAATGATTGAGATCAGGGTGCAGGACTTAGCAGGGTTCAGTTTTGTTGTACATATTACATAAGATCAATATGAGTGGGAATAGACTCCAAAGCAATCAACATGAAGGAGAGCTTAAAGATAAGAGATCAATGACCTGATGTGCAACCATCTATTGATTAATTTAGAAAGAGGGAAAAAAACCCCAACCAACCAACCAACCAACCAGCCAACCAAATCAAAGAAGCAGAGGGCAGACCCAGAGATTTTCCAGATCTGATTTTCTCATTATAAGAGCTTATTTTTTACAAACTGCTTCATGTAAGATAACACAACTTACAGAGACAGTAGTCTACAATATACTTTGGCAAATAGGGACAGGATCCTAAATGCTTAGCTACAGCCATCTAAGGTGCAAATATGAGCTTCTCCTCATTTGGAACATAAAGAAGGAGGGAAAGATGTACAAGAACGATTAATCAGTTCAGCCTAAACCTCTATAACCCGGAGACAAGAGGAACTAGTTCCTGGTCACCATTGCTGACTACTCTAAAAGAAATCACTGTCATGGGTAGAGTAAGTGTAGATGAAAAAGAGTAGAGTAGATAAAAAACAATGCAAGGAACTCTGGTGGCCAACTGCTGAAGAGTTGTGTTGCCTACCCAAAGGCATGTGGTTTGCCATCACTAGCCCTTCTGTGGGAGAAAGATGGGCAATCTCATGCCATGTTATTTACCACATCTGAAAACTTGTTGGGGAAAGGATGGAGGTGTGTGAAGTTAGCTATGAGCCAAATCTGACTTGACAACATATAACAACAAAACAATGAATGAAAAATATGGAACAAAATTCAAAAAATTACTAAGCTTACAGAGACGGGTGGAACCTCCAATGACTATGGTCATTCAAGAGCCTTTGAATATGGAACAAAACCATAGCTCAGCTTTAAGTCAAACAGTATAAAGGTCTATATAATGAATATTAACACCAAAGATGCATAGAAATTCCATATGACCCAGCTATTCCACCATGTGGAATATAACCTGAGAAAGTGAGGCACAAACAGAGACTTGTACACCAATGTTCATAGCAGCATTATTCATTATTGGAAGAACATGGAAACAGCACAAATATCCAACCACAAGTAAATGGATTGGGAAATTATGGTACATTCATCTGGTGGAATACTATGCAGCACACAGGAGTAATGACTTTGTAAATCACTACCTAACTTAGGAGGGGCCGGAGAGCATTATGTTAAGTGAAATAACTCAGTACCATAAGGACAAATACTGTATAAGACCATTATTGCAGAAATTGATAACTAGTATAACATGTATGAGGATCTAAGGGGTGGAGGGTGGGAATACAGGGGTTAGGATGGATTGGGGGGTAATCATAGGGTTGTACAATTTGCTGGGGAGGGGAGGAGTGGGTTAAGGAAATGGAAAAGATCCTGTGTGAAAAACAACATATATGAACTTTTAAAGTATACAGATTTATATATATGACATTCACTTTCTAGAGTAATTAGCTAGATAAAATCCCATAAAATCTGTCCAGGGATGGAATTTAGGAGGAAGAAAAGTATAGGGTGGATGGAAATGGATTACAGCACGGAAGTTGGGAAAGGACTGTTATACCCTGGGTATTACAACTAATGTAATAAAAAAAGATGTTTACAACTGGTTGAATGTTGCTTTGTATGTTTTTAGTAGCTGTATTTTTTTTTTATTGTTTGTAAACTTTCACTCAAATCATGGTAAAAAAGGCATTGCCTCAGATTATTTCTATGAAATAATACTTACGAATGGAGAAGATTGTTGTGAAAGACATTTGAGATAATGTCTTCAGGGATCCACTTTCCTGACCTCAGTTGGTTAGTCAATAGATGTCTATTGTAAATTTTTTGTTGTTGTTGTTGCTGTGTGTTTTTAAGTCATGATTCTGAAATAATTTTAGACTTAAGAAAGATCACAAAAATAGTACAGATGATTCTCATAACTTACATCCAGTTTCCTTTAATGTTCTTCACACCCTCAATGGCTGATTTAAATTTAAATATTTATATATATATATAATTTTAGTTTATGTAAATTAGTTTCTCCACTCAGAACTTAATACACAGATGATGTGATGTTATCACTTACAATTCCTACAATGCATCAGCACAGCATTCTCCTTTTTCACCTTGAGTTGCCTGTTTTTGTTCTTAGGACACGTCTCAACCTCTCTAAACCTCAGTCTGTCAATGGGTGCAACAATGCCTATTTTAGGTTGAGATAATTACATAAAATGATATATGTGCAACAATGAATAAATGAAAATCCAACTTTTCTGTGAACTCTCATTAAAATCACATTTAAAACTAATAATTTACAAGAAAATAATACATGTAACACACTTGCTATGTGACACAGTGAGAATGGCAGCCATTATATTCCTTGAGTGACTTTGGTTATTAAAACAGGAAATCTTGGTTTAGGGTGAAGTATTTAAGCAGATGTATGCTATCTCACCTAATGGTAAGTACACATGGGCTCCAGCCTGCTTTGTGAGAGCACGAACTCTATTTTTCTGTTGGTTTTAGCCCTTCAGTTCTCCCTGTGGCCTAAAAGGAAACCTTCTACATTTCCTAACAAGATTTTTCTTACATCTTATTGAACTGAACTAGGTATAAACTGCGGCAAACAATATGAAAATTGAAGAAAATGACCTGAGATTGTATTTCAGAGTTAGATCTCATAGCCATTACTTTATTACTATGTGCCTCAGTTTCCTTATCTTTAAAATGGCAATAGTAACACTACTTTCTTGATTGTAATGTTATAATAATTCCAAAGGTTAACATACATCAATGCTTAGAACAGAAAATTGCACACAGTAAATGTTTAAGAAGTGTTTATAATCACTTATTCCAGGAGCCTTGGCAATGTAATGGTCAATCACTTGATTGCTAACTGAAAGGGCAGTAAGTAGAGCCTACCAGCTGCTCTATGGGAAAAGGGTGTGACAGTTGGCTTCCTTAAAGTTTTACATCCTTGGAAAACCTCCAAGTCCATTCTACTTTCTCCTATGGAATCACTATAAGTTGAAGTTGATTTAGTTAGTGCCAATGGGTATTAGTTTATTGGTTTCATTCTAGGAGCCATGGTGATACTCAACTACTATTTCAAATTGGTGACTTGAATCCACCTAAGAGCTCTATAGAAGAAGGACTTGTCAGTCTCCTCCTATATATACATTACAAGAAAATTCTACAGAGAATTTCTACTTTAACTTCTGTAGTATAGTACATTATGTGTTGTGCTTTTAACCAAAAGATCGGTGGTTTGAAAGCATTACCCATTTAGGGGGAGAAAGCTGAGCAGTCTCCTCTTGTAGAGATGTATAAGGTGATAAAGGATTGCCATGAGCTGAAATTGACTCCATGGCAGTGGGTTTCTAATAGCTGGGGTTCCTGAGTCTAGTAAAATTAATGACAATGAACAACAACATGATGCACAACAATAGAATTAATTTAAAACTAGTCACTGAGGGGAATAGAATTACTATCATTAGTTTAGATTCATCAGTTACATTAGCTTTAGATAAAGGTGTCTTTTCATTGAATCATGTGAGTGTATGGAAAAAAGAACTGAAATATAGCAGAGAGGCACTCACATCTGATAACTGAGTCAAAACATTAAGACTCATGTGACTGAACCCGTGCCTTTTATTTTTTTAGGAAAAAAGTTTTCTCTTTTAAGAAGTAAAATAGCACAATGAAAACATG
Source organism: Elephantulus edwardii (assembly GCF_000299155.1). Taxonomy (NCBI): domain Eukaryota; kingdom Metazoa; phylum Chordata; class Mammalia; order Macroscelidea; family Macroscelididae; genus Elephantulus; species Elephantulus edwardii. The sequence goes on along the minus strand of NW_006399782.1, from coordinate 17,989,218 downwards.
CAAAAATATAAAATTAGAAAAACAAAAGAGTTTATTTTAAGAACTACCTTCCCTCTGTAACTTGATTTGTGCCACTGTTAGAATGTCTACTTGGAATATTATTGCTTTTAATTTTTGACTCATGTACTTTTAACTTGTTAGTTAAATTTGTGTCTTCTAGGATGCAACAGTTCCATGATACATCTTCAAGGATATGAACATGTATGGCTAAGCACAACTGATAAGAGTGCATCTAAATTTCAAAATCAATCTCCACAATAGTCTATGTTTTTCCTATTGCCAAAGGTGCCCTTTAGAGTAGTGAGAGATCTTCACCCTGAAACCCACAGCGTCCCTTTTCAGCAGGAAGTAGCTAAGAAAATACGCCGTCTCCTTTTCCTTAAGAATCGGGGTGAAGTCTCTCTCAGGGAGGAGTGATAGGGAATGGCAAAGGACACACTGACAAAGAAGATTAATCAGAACTGACTTTGACAAGCACAGTGGCAATGGGACAATTAAAACAGACTTTCAAGGGAAAAAGAAGAGAGGAACAAACTGGGGGGGGGGGTAGAGAAAATAGTGCAACAATGAATGAATGGAATTCCAAAATCTCTGTAAATGTTCATTAAAGTTAATAAATTTTTTAAAAAAAGAATTAAAAAAATTTTAAAAATGCTAACAGAGAGAAAAGTTTTTTCAAACTTTCTTTTCAAATTTTAGTGAAATCTTATACTTTTTCAAACCTATTTTTTTCACTACCTGGTTGATTTTAGAATATTTAAAGGTATTGAATACAGATTTCTAGAATTCATTATTACTGCTTCCCCAAAGCCTTGATTTTGTTATTGCTGTTGTTATTCTTTTGGCTATTACAGTGAGTATAAAATGAGTTAAGAATAAAAGAATCTTCAAACTGAGGTTTACAAACCTCTTAGAACTCCCAAGGAAGAGGGTAACTATATTGTTGAGAGGATCTGGGATAGAAATGTAAGCATTTAGTTGTTCTCCATTATTCTCTCAAGAAGGCCTACTTCCAGAATCATTAGTGTTATAGATGTTGTATGAAGTGATTCAAACATTGTTCAATAACTTAAAAGAAGTGAGAAGCAGTTTACTTATATCAGCTTTGCTGAGTACAGCATTTCTTTTGCCTCCTTGAAAGGAAATAGAACAAAGTCTGCAGACTCATAATGGCTTCTAGGGCAGGGATAAGAATGATTAGAAGAGAGGAGCCCCACCTCTTCAAAAAAGGCACAAAAAAAAATCAAGCCAATGACCCACAATATTTTTCACTAAATCCTCAAAAATCTTATTATCTACTCATTTCAGTATGTATAATTTTTTTAAAATATTATAAATAAATTTATTTTTACTTTATATTGGTTTGCATACAAAATATGTATACCTTGTGTTCCATTCATATATATTGTGTTTCACAAATTTTTTCATTCACATTGTGTTTCATGCAATCATTCCCTCAATATGCATAAACTATATATGTGATAAAATAACCAGATGAGCAGCCTTGAATACTGGCTATGCTTGGACCTTTTGCACCTGAAGAAGCCTCTACTGGGGCAAATCATATTGCCTTTCTTTTCATTGGTCTTCCAAGTTTTGGGAACAGTAGAGCATGACATCTACTACAGACTTTTTGATCGGTCAATTAAGTAGCTAAACAGTGATCAATTTGTAGATAACAAAGATCCATTAGAAGGACCTTAATAGTAGCTTCAAGTTTTTACAGTTCAGTGCCAACAGTGCATTAATTCAGGAGTTAAATTATGTGTAGACTATTTGCTATCACCTTTTGCTACTACTTTCTTTATAGCTGTGGTGGTCATTGAGTTGACTGTGACTCATGATGACCTCATGTTTGCCAGAGTAGAACTGTGCTCCACAGAGTTGCCAGTGATTGAATTTTTCGGAAGTAGAAAGCCTGATCTTCCTGCAAAGTAGTTCTGAGTAGACTTGAACCTCTTATCTTTTGGTTAGAAGAGGATTGCATTAATCAATGCAGCACATAGGGGCTCACCTTTATAATGGAAGTGTGATTCTTTAGATTTAAAGATGCAAGATATATGTACATCCTTTCTCTCTTATACTGCTCTCAGTGTTTTAGTATAGATGTCTATAATGTGTACAATATATTCTAAGATGCTATAAAATATTTTGAAACTCCAGAAGGTTAGATGACTGAATTTACTAGAATAATTTTATAGGTGTCTGTTTTAGTTAGTGGTAGAATTTATTTAATAGTTGGTGTTATAATGAAAATGAAAATAAGTGAAAACTTGGTCTTTCTAATAAACGTTGGAAAAGGAATCCCTGATTTCACTAACTTTCTTCTTCTCCTATCTCTTCAAGTTCTGAAGATGCATTTCACACAGTTATGTTGTTACTGGGCAATCTATTTCCTACTCTTTCTGAAAAAGTCACCAGCATTTTGATTAAACAGCTTTTGTTCCTCATATTCCCATACTTTTCAACACTGACAGTTCAATTTCTGAGCTCAGATGTATTCCACATCAGAAAAGACTAGATGTTTGCATTGTCACAGGCAAAAATAAAAGTATTTTCCTTTATTTTCAAGGGCTACTTAACTGCCTTTGGACATTTTAAATAGTATTACTCAAAAGATTATTTCTTACAGCTTATGGCTTATGAGATACAATTGCAAATAAGTTGTTACCAACTTTCCATGACAACCATAACATAATATGACTATTGATAACACCACCTAGCATTTATATAATGCCTTCTATTTGAGAAGATTAAGTATTCTACAGGACATATTCTTGGTTATCATTTCAACCATCTTCAAGATGCAGCCACCTTAGGGTAGAAAGTAATATCTGCTTAACATATAATCGGACCACAAAGCACCATATTAAGACTATTACTCTTCCTACAAATATCCAAAGAGATTTTATAATAATAGCAATCATAATAGCTATGTCTTTTATTATGCTCATTCCTTTGCCTGACTTGCAGACCAGAGGCATCATTCACTAAAGAAAATATGATAACTTTTAAAATGCATTGAAAGAATTAGCTTATAAGACAAATGGTCATCAAATCCAGACATACTGCTTTCCCTCCTTAATTTCGTCAGTCATAGTGACAAGCAATTCATTGCATCCAATGCGAGTTTTGGGAATTTTAGATGACTTTCTTACCTTCACGCTCCTCCTGCACTTGTTAGTTTTATTGTTGGGAACCACTGAGTCTAAACCCACTTGTAACTGACACTCCAGAGGATTTTTAAGGCACTAGCTCAATATCGCAATACATTTTGGATTTCCTGGCTACTGGTGCCAAGAGTGTTGACCATGGAGCCAAGCAGACTAAAGTTGTTAACAATCTTAATATCTTTACCATCCATCCTGATTCTGCCAATTGGTCCAGTGGTGAGAATCTTTGTCTTCTTGACATTGAGCTTCAATCCACACTGAAGGCTGCAGTCCTTGACCCTCTGCAGCAAGCATTTCAGGTCCTCCTCAGTTACAGCAAGGAGGGTTGTGTCATCTGCATAACGCAGATTTTTAATAGATCTTCCACCAATCCTGACGCCACACTTATCTTGATAGAGCCCAGCCTCTCAGATATCTGCTCTGTATACAGGTTGAAAAGGTATGGAGACAGGACACATCCCTGGCATACACCTTTCCCAATTTTGAACCATGCAGTGTTTCCTTGCTCTGTTCTGACCACTGCCTCTTCGTCCAAGGAAAGGTTTCACATTAGAACAATCAAGTGTTCTGGAATTCCCATTCCTCTCAGAGTCAGCCACAGTTTGTTATGATCCACACAGTCAAATGCCTTTGCATAATCAATGAAACACAGATAGACATTCTTCTGGTATTCCCTGCTTTCAGCTAAGATCTGTCTAACATCAGCTACAATATCCCTAGTACCACGACCCCTTCTAAGCCCAGCCTGGACTTCTGGCAGTTCTCTGCTGATGTGCTGTTCCAGTTTTTTTTTATAATCTTCAGTAGAATCTTGCTTGCATGTGAAATCAACGATATTGTTCTATAGTTTCCACACTCTGTTGGGTCACCCTTCGTTGGAATGGTAACAAATACAGATCTCTTCCAGTCAGTTGGCCAAGTGGTTGTTCTCCAGATTTTTTAACACAACTTGGTGAGCACATCCAGGGCAGCGTCTATTAGCTAAAATATGCCAATTGGTATACCATCTATTCCTGGGGCTCTATTTTTTGCAAAGCAGCTTGAACTTCTTCCTTCATCGCTGTAGGCCCTTGTTCATATGTTATTTCATTAAATTCTTCTGTGTCTGCCAGTTCCTTTTGATACAGTGACTTAGTATATTCTTTCCATCTTCTTTTAATACTTCCTAGATCATTTAATATTCTGCCTAAAGCATCCTTGATTATAGCAACTAGAGGTTTGAATTTGTTCTTCTGTTCCTTGAGCTTAAGAAATGCTAAGTGACTTCAGCCCTTTTAATTTTCCCACTCCAGTTCCTTGAACATTTCATTGTACTATTTTGCCAGGGTACTGAAGAGCAATGGTATCACTCTGGAGACTAAGGTGTGCCTGATACAGGTTATGGTCTTTGCTATCACTTGTTATGTATCAGAGAGTTGGACAATGACTGGGGAAGATAGATGGAGAATTGATGCCTTTGAGCTGTGGTGCTGGACAAGAGTATTGAATGTACCATGGACTGCCAAGAAAACAAACAGATTCATACTGGAGAGGGTCAAACCAGGGTACTCCTTGGAGGCAAGGATTCTGGGGCTTCGTCTGACATACTTTGGACATGTTGTAAGGAGGGACAGGTCCTTGGAGAGGGACACCATGCTTGGGAGGGTGGGGAAACAGCACAGGAGGGGAAGGCCCTCTATGAGGTGGATTCATTCAGTGACTGGGGTAATCGGGATGGGTGTGTCAGAGGCAGTGCAATTGGCACAGGACAGAGCAGAATTTAGGGCTATTGTACATAGGGTAGCTATGAATCGCAAGCGACTCGAAGGCACATAACAACAACAACAGCTTGATATCAACAAAATAAAGAGTCTCGCCACTGGGCTGACTGGCAGCACCATTATGGATGGTGAAGAGATTGAGATTGTTAAAACCTTCAGCTTGTGTGGCTCTACAATCAACACTCTTGATGAAACCAGACAGAATATTAAAAGACAAATTGCACTGGGAAATTCTGCTCTCAAAGATCTCTCTAGAGTACTAAACAGCAATGATGTCAGTCTGGAAACTAAGGTGTGCCTGATACAGGCCATAGTCTTTGCAATTATTTGATATGCATCAGAAAGCCGGACAATGACGAGGGATGATAGAAGGAGAATTGATGCCTTTGAGCTGTGGTGCTGGAGAAAGAGTATTGAATATTTCATGGACTGCTAGGAGAACAAACAAGTTCATCCTAGAGAAAGGGAGACCAGGCTGCTCCTTGGAGGCAAGGATTCTGAAGCTTTGTTTGACACACTTTGGACATGTTGCAAGGCTGGACCAGTCCTTGGAAAAGGACATCATGCTTGAAAGGGTGGAGGGACAGTGCAAGAGAGGGAGATCCTCAGTGAGTTTTGTTGATTCAATGACTAGGAAAATGGAGGCAGGTGTACTGGAGACACCAATCAAGCCAACAAGCAACTAACAACACAACTGAACAAGAAAAGGCTCTACTTTCTGAAAATTAAAAAAAAAATAAAATTTCCATTAAATAGTAGAATATAGAAATAAGGAGTTTGTAGCCAATACTTTTTTTTTAAAATATAAACAACAACTTATCTAATATCTGCCATGAAGCTTTTGTTATTATGGGTCAAATAGTGGCAACCCATTAATACATGACTCTCTAGTGGATTTTCAGAAGCCTTAAGTTACAGGAAAAGTGATTGCCTATCTTGTTCCCACAGAGATGCTAATGTATTTGAACTGCCAGTTTCTAGGTTAGCAGTGCAATGCCTTATCCACTATGCCATCAAAGTTAAGTATGCATAAAGAAAAAAAACAACTTTAATCACATCATGTGAGGAAAATGAACATAGTGATCCTTTGGATAGAAATAGCAAGCTACAAACTCTGAATCTCCATAAGTGAGGTGTTATTCATGATAACTGATTAATTGAAAACAAATTTGTGAATATTAAGATAGTTAGTGTGGGAACAATTGACTAGTTGAGGATTCATGACAGATATCTAGGGTATTCATAAAATTGTACCTAACTGAGTGGTAAGAGAATGACAGATAACCTTCTTATCTTCTTTTGATAGTCTTCTTTTTAAAATTTTCCTGCTTATTAACATATTTGCACTTACCCAAAAGAAGTATTTGTCCTAAGTATATCTATCATTTGCATAATAATATTGTAACGAACAACTTAGGCTAAGATCTGGAAATCTTTATTCATTTGCAGTCAATCATTTACTCATCTGGCAGTATTGTTTAAGGTTCACACAGATGGTACAATTTTGCTTGCCAAAAGTGAAGATGATTTGATGCACTCATTGATTAAGGTAGAAAAAATAAAAACACTTCCTTCAGTACGGATTAATTACACATGAACATAAAGAATATAAAAAATCTTACAACTGAACCAACAAGCAATATCATGATAAATGACAAATTAAAGTTGTAAAAAAAGTCATTATTTTTGGACCAACGACCAATGTCATGAAAGTAGTAATCAAGAAATCAAACAGCATATTAGGCAAATCTGCTGCAAAAGGCTGCTTTAACGTGATAACAAGAAAAGATGTCACTTTGATGATTATGGTGTGTTGACCCAAACCGTGATCTTTTCAATCACCTCACACGCATGCCAAAGCTGAACAATGAAAAGGGAAGGACAAAGAAAAACTGACATGTTCAAAATGCCATGGAAGAACACAGAGTATAGAAGGAGCTGCCAGAAAACAACAATAAAAATTAAAAAAAAAAAAAAAACTACAAAAAACCTAAACAACAAAAACAACAATCCCCACATTAAATTTATGTTGGAGGACGTTGAACCAGAATTCACTTCTGAAGTAAGGATGATAAGACTTAATCTGGTTCCTTTGAACAAGGCCATTTTTCTGAGGAAGAACATTTTGCCTGGTAAAAGAGAAGGTCAACAAAAAACAGAGAAATGCTTCATGAGGAAGTTTGGTCCCAAGCATATTAACCACTGTGAGGATGATAAAGATCTGTATACCATTTAATTACTTTAAAAAATTATTTTATTAATTTTAATGAACATTTACAGAGATTTTGGATTTTCATTCATTCATTGTTGCACTTTACCATTTAATTACTTTATATACAAGGTCACCTTAAGGTACAGCTAACTAGACGGCATCTAGTAATAATATCTACATCCTGATTCTCTAGGGTAACAGAAATGAATATGTGTTGGATGTCATACTTTGTATCAGAGACATATCAGTGGCTTGATGGAGATGGTACCTAAATTTTTATGAACAATTTTGTTGAGATGGTAAATATTACAAAAATAATTCCCCAAATGAATAAATAATTATGATTCCTATAAAGGGAAAACCAAACAAAATACTATAGAACTGCATATCAGAGCCAATAGACAGGAAGATAAATTTTACTAGATACGTTGTATTATATAATTTTCCACTTTAAAGTTAAAAGCATTAATGATTATGGGAAACAAGTTATATATAACTAAGAAAAATAACTATTTCAAGGGAAAATCTCTGGAAGGGATTTTACTTGAGATAATTTTGTTGTTATAGGAGAGAAATTGTCACAAAAATCTCCTTAACAAGTTATCCATTATGTCTGTGAGCCTAGAGTGTAAAAAGCAGAAGTGAGATATGACTGGAGTTGATACGTCTGGAGTTGATGACCAATAGTTTTATGTGCTATTTCGTTTTTTGTTGGCTTTTTTCCTTCACTGAGTAATGCCTCTGGGCTGCTAGTAGAGCAAAGGAATAGACATAATGAGAGCTATTATAGTTGCTATTACTATGAAATCTCCTTGAAGATTTGAAGAGAGAAGAAAAATCTTAATATGGTGTTTTGAAGTCCAGTGTTTTGTTAACCAGTTATTAATTTTTACCTTCAAACTGGCTGAATCCTAAAACAGAATGAAGAAGATGAAGAGATTTGTTCAAGGTAGAGAAATAAAACGAGTGTTGCTGAGGACCAGTCAGAACTAGTATAAGGTAATGTTCATAGTATTTTGTATGCCAAATAAACTTTTAACCATTACCCTATCATTTATACAGACATATTCTAGATAGTCTGCTTCCTACAGTTTGGAGGTAGCAGTACAACTTGCCACAGAGTACACCACCAGAGGTCCCTCAGCCAGTTTTACTTTATCAGCACAAATTAGAACACTGTTCAATAATTCAAGCACAGGTTGTTTAAGGTAATTTTAACCTATTTTGGTTTTGTCTTCCCCAGAGGTAGGCTACAAAGTACTAATACAAGGAAGATTCCCCTTCAGTGTGAAAAATGTTATATAGTTCACCAGATTTCAGACTCAATAGCAAAGGCTGATGCAATGAATAAGTTTAGAAAATTACATAGCTATTGAAAATATTTTTGATCATGAGTTTATGAAATGTCTTCATTTTTTTTTAATATGTGTATCTCCAAGATGGCTTAGAAAGAAGTCCTCCTGCTGCTGTGGTAAAAGCACAAAGCTGCTAGAGCCAAGTTAAGAGGTTCAAACTCACCAGCCACTCGATGAGAGAAAGATGAGGCAGGCAATGAAATTTCTACAGGGTTGTCTGCTTTTCCTGACAAGGTTACTATGCCTCAGAATCTTCCTGGTGCCAGCAGGTTCCAGGTTTTGGAATGATTTAATATTCCCCAAATGTAGCTTAGTTCTTTAAACATGCATATCATTCACTGTATCAGAATCTTTTACAAATGTTGTATGATGAAAGAAGTATAAATAATATAAAGTAAAAAATCATACGTGTGTGTGTGTATTGTTGTTTGTTGTTGTTGTTGTTATGTGCTGTCGAGTCGCCTGCGACTCACAGCGACCCTATGTACAACAGCCCTAAACTCCGCTCTGTCCTGTGCCAATTCTTGTTTACTGCTGTCAAATCGAAGTCAACTCATAGTGACTCTATGAAAAAAAGACGTATTGCCTTTCTAAAGCTGTTTTTGTTTCTCCAAGTTCATGGTTTCCAGAGGAATGTGGTTTAGGAAGTGGATGCCACTCCTGTCTCCCAACCTATTTTACAACTTGGAGCTCCACCAAACACTGTCCACATTGGGAAACCATTCTAGTATTTGATATCCCCATGGCACAATGTTCGGCAACATAGCAAACCCAGGTTACCTCATACAGAATATTGACAAAGTGTGATGTGCAAAGTGAAAGAATGTTCCTCCAGATATAACAACACTAGTCTCATTTAGTAGTGGTTAAGTGTTATCGAGTCTCAGAGTAAGCTTTGCACAAACGACCTGAACTCTGTTCTATGATTAACATCATTTCTGTACATTTATAAGACAGTTTGTAGATTTTCCCGAGGCATCTAGTTTAGGAAGTGGATGCCACTCCTACTTCCCAACATGAATCAGTCTGGAAGCTCATCCAGCCACTGTACATAATGGGTAACCATTATGGTATTTGACACTACTATGGGGTAGTGTTCAGCAACACAGCTATTCCAAGTTGTTCAGTACAGCCAATAGGCAAGTGATTGTGGTGTCTTTTAAAAAATATTCTTCTAAAATTAATAAACTTACTTAATGTCAGAACTTGATGTACATTTAATTCTCATTTCATATGTATAAGGTAAATTCTATTAAAAAAGTTCCTTTTAAGGTAAGGAAACTGAGGCATAGAGAGGCTAACTTGCCCAATTTATGCAACTTGATTAGTATTAAGCCCTATACTTTGGCTCTTCTACAGTGCGCTCGCGCTCGCGCGCGCTCTCTCTCTCTCTCTCTCTCCATATCTATATGTATCTATTTATTTAAATACTGGATACTGAGCAGTGGTTTGCCCTTTATTTTCAAAAAGTGTTTTCTTGCATTCTCAATTATGTAAATAAAAAAACTAAACACAGGCCTTTGAGTTGATTCCGACTCCTAACAATCCATGAGATGGAGTAGCAGCAGTGCACCAGCTCCTTCCACAGATATGTACATATTGCCCTAGCACCAAATTCCCAATTTCATAGTCATTGTTATCCAGGACTGTGATTTCCTTTCTGTATATTATTAATTTTATGAGGTTCATAAGAAATTTACATTTACAGGTCCCACCACAGATTTTTTTAAAATTTTAATTTATTTATTTTTCATTTCAATGAACATCTACAGAGATTTTGGAATTCCATTCATTCATTGTTGCACCCTTCTCCCCCCCCCCCCCCCCCCCCCCCCCCCCGTTTGCTCCTCTCCTTGAAAAGCAAAAGAAAAACTCCCCCGTTGGTACACAATCCCCCCCACACACAGATTTTAAAGGTTCTCTTGTGCCTTATTGGTAAGAAGCTGCATTACAATTCCAAAGGCAAGTGGTTCAAATCCAACAGCTGCTCCACGGAAGAAAGATGAACAATCAACTCGCATGTGATTTACTGCCTCTGAAAACTCCCAGAAGGGTCAGCTATGGGTCAGTTCTGACTCTATGGCACACAGCAACAACTGATAACATAGTCCACAAAGTATTTTTCCTTTTAACCAAAATAAGGAACTTCTGGCAGTTTGAATTTGCCAACTGCTCCACAGGAGGAAGGTGAGAAGTCCCTTTCCTTTACCGTTTATAGCCTTGGCTACTTGATGGAGGGTCACTGTTAGTCAAAACAGACTTGAGGGGTGTGAGTTTGAGGTTTGCTTTTGTTCCTTTGCTTATAGAGTAATATGTAGCATGTTGCATTGCTTACTTAAAAAAAAAGTTGTTCTTGTATTGTTGTGTGTTGTTGAGTCAGAACTGACTCACAGCTGACCCTCCAGTGGGTGTTCAGGAACAGTGAATTTCATGGGAGGAGACTCTTCATTCATTGAATTAAGCCTTAGACTATTAACTGAAAGGCCATTGATTTGACTATTTCAGCAGAAAATAAGGCAATTTGTTGCTGTTATGGTCCATTGAGTTGGAACTGATGCACAGCTAACCCTACAGTGGTTTCTAGAGGCTGTAAATGGGAAGGATGAATCTTGCTCCCTTGGAGCAGCTGGTGGATTCAAACCCCAAGCTACTGGGTTGGCAGCACAATTCTTTGTCACTAGGCCACCCTAGAATGAACTTTCTGGGGAGTTCTACATATTTTATGGAACAGGGTCTTTTTGTTGTTGTGTATTGTTGAGCTGGAACCAACCCATAGCTGACACTATCGGGGCTTTTCAGAGGAAATTAATTGCACAGGAGGGAGATTGCTCATCTTTCTCCCATGAGAAAGTTGAATTGAATATTTTTATATTCAATTAAAATTAATTCCACAGGAGGAGAGTTAATTGCAGATAATTGCTGGGAGGTGATTGCCCATCTTTCTCTTGTGTATTGCAGTCAATACAAGCTAATATTCTACCCATGGAGCATCTGGTGAATTTGAACTGGCTGCCTTTGGCATTGTAGCACAGCTTCTTTTCACTAGGCCACCAACCAGAGCTCCCTGGAATCCCCCCCAAACAGTGAGTTTTCCCACAGACATGTTGAACAAAAATCTCTGGGCTTGGGCCTCAGGAATCTGTACTTCTACAAAGTTCCTCTACGTGACAATTTCAGTCTATGCGATTACAGCTCTAAGAAATTAATCTTGTGAAACAGTCACAGGAGAAAATTTAAAGAAAAAGGTAAACAAATTTTATTACAAATGAGGACACATTTTGTTTCTGCTTCAATGAGAATTGTCAACCGTCAACCTGCTCTGTGCTGGTAGGCCCAGAATATGTTATTTTTGAGAGTTGATTTAAATTAAAATGACTTGGAAACTATTTTCTCATAAAAATAATCTAGTGGATATGTTTGAATGATTCAAGAACATTCATGAAACCTCTGCAGTCAATGATGCAGTCAAACACCAGTGCCAATGAAGTATTATTTCAGCAATTCCTAAAGGGTCATTCACAAAATATATTTTTAAAATGCAAATGGAAACTCTGATAGCCTAGTGGGTAGATAGTTGTGCTGTCAATTGGCAGCATCAGTATGGATGGTGAAGAGATTGAGATAGTTAACAGCTTTAATTTACTTGGCTCCACAGTCAACACTCTTGGTAACAGCAGCCAGGAAATCAAGAGACGAATTGCATTGGGAAAGTCAGCTGTGAGGGAACCTCTCAAGAGTACTTAAGAGCAACGATGTCAGACTTGAGACTAAGGTGCACCTGATCCAGGCTATAGTCTTCGCAATTACGTGGTGGGCATCAGAGAGTTGGACAGTGAATAGGGTTGGTAGAAAGAGAATTGATGCCTTTGAGCTGTGGTGTTGGAGAAGCATGTTGAATATACCATGGACTGCTAGGAGAACAAACAGGTTTGTCCTGGAGAGGGTGAAGCCAGAGTGTTCCCTGGAGTCAGGGATTCTGAGGCTTCATCTGACATATTTTGGGCATGTTGCAAAGAGGGACTGGTCCTTGGAGAGGGACATCATGTTTAGCAGAGTGGAGGGGCGGTGAAGGAGAGGAAGACCTTTGATGAGATGGAGCGATTCTGTGACTGGAGAGGTGGGAATAAGTGTGTTTGAGATGGCTAGGTTGGCACAGGATAGAAGAGCATATAGAGCTCTTGTACATAGGGTTGCTATGAGTCGCAAACGACTCGATGGCACATAACAACAACAATCCACAGATAAAGGCTTTCTGGTGATTGGAAACCACCAGCAGCTCTGCAAAAGAAAGATGGACAATCTCTTCTTACATGATTTATAGTTTCTGAAAATCCACTGGAGAGTCATTTATGAGTCAGTTCTAAATTAGCATTAGTGGGTCTGAAGCTACTTTGATGAACAATTGAATTTCACACTTAAAAATTAACTCCCTCACTTACTTGCTCATTAATATAGTCACTTTTAATTAAATATATTTTGGAATTTATAGGTGCCAGACACTGTGCAGAATACTAAAAATAAGCTAGAAGAATTTATACATTCATAAGACTTACACTCTAATTGAAGGATCTGATCATAAACACAAGAAATTATAGAAGAAAAAGTCCTGTGAAGAAGTGCTGAAAGAAAAAAAAAATTCTGTATGGAAGGCATAAAGTCCTTACAACAGAATGTATGTTTATCTGAAACAAAATAGAGAGGATGCTATAGGTGAGAAGACTGCCTAGACACAATATTGTTAATCTAAGTACTAATGTAAAAAGACAAAGAATACCCTCTAATCACCTTAAGATCATGTGTCTGTTTTAAATCCTGATGACTGGGCATCCTGAATTTGAATTTTGGGCAAGGACTGCATCTGATAATGTGTATTACTTTATATTACAAGTATGCACCACTTTTTTAAAAAAATCTTGGTCTATATTAAGCACTGTACCAATTATTAAGAAGCTCTGGTGGATTGTGTGTTATAAGTTGCATGGCCAATTGAAAGGGCAGCGGTTCAAACCTACCAGCTGTGACTTTGGAGAAAGATGGACAGTCTCTTTCTGTAAAGCGGAAAATGTTTCAGCCTTAGAAACCCTGAGAGGGACATGATGAGCCAGAATTAACTTGAGAGCAGTGGAGTGAGTAGAACAAAGGGGGAAAGACCCCTATATTACTCTTATATTAACCACTGTTGACTTAATAAGAAAAATCTTCAGATAGAAAACAGAGTGAGACAGGATCCGTAGTCATACTAAGGAACAATTTTGGCTTTCTCTGCTTATTTACATTTATGCAACTTATGGTACCTGTTACATCCATATCCGAATGTGACATCATAAATGGACTTTAGACTGAAAAAAGATGTGTATTCAAAGCTTAGGATCTATTTTTAAATTTTGAGTCTATCTGTATATGACCTCTATGGGAAAAATTATTGTGGTGGTGAGAGAAAAAAGAAATTCAGTTGTGGGTATCTTCTTTTCTTTGAACTTAAAATGAGAGACACAATACACGTTTACATTCGACACATCTATCATCAGAAATCCTTAGTTTTGGACACACTGGATAAATCCACTCACTGCCATTGAGTCTGAACTGATTCTTAACGGACCCTTCAGTCAGTTTTTAGAGGTTGTAAATTTCACATGGAAAGAATGTACATCCTTGTCCTTCAATGCAGCTGGTGCATCTGAATTGAGCAGTGGCCGCACAATTCTTAACCCACTAGGTCACTGGGGACATCTCTCCTGTGGTTTACAGCCTCTGAAACCCATCTGAAGAGTCAGCTATGAGATGGTTCTGACCCAATGACAATGGTTTTTGATCAGTATTGGTAATAGGATCACATGGACTAGGGACAATCATACAAGTAGTAGAAACATTAGAATTAAGAATATCAGTTTCACAACTTTCTAGCTAACTATGTGTCTATTTATCTAGTTTATAATTTATTTTGGGTACATTTGCCCTGTTAAACAAGTCTGTATTGTAACCTATTTGTCTACTTCCAAACTCTTTCTGACAGCATCATCTCCTGCCAGCACAGAGCCAGGGAAGTCATGCAATTGGGGTGCTCAGTTGTAGGGCCTGGGACAAGCTGGGGCTCAACTAGGAATGTGGGGGAAACAAATGTATGAGGTCGAGGAGGACCTTGGGGTATATCTCTCCAAAACGGAGTTCCTTCTTTCATCTTCCTTCAGAGTGATTAACAGCCCCCGCACACTCAGTCCTTGGAAGGCATCAGAATGATGGTGGCCATATAAAATGAGAATGACCTCACATCGTAGAACATATGGTTCCTTATTTCTAAAATAGTGATAGTAAGTTACAGCTTCTCATATACTGTTAGCACTCAAATAATAAATGACAGCTGCTGATTTCAGTATTTACCATTAGATTAATTGTTGTCATCATTAGAGCTGTGTCACATTTGCTAATGTATGAGAAAAATTCATATCATGTTTTCATGATTTTGTATACTTCCTGTCATCAAACAGCTATATAATATTTAAAACTATTGGCTACTTTACAACATAATTTAAAATCTAGGTATTAAAAAGCTGAGATAGGAGAAAGAAGTATAGGAAGCAGAAGAAAGGCTATACAATGTTTTTGTTTTAAAGGTGACTTCATCACCTTTAATAAGTGTTATTTCTTAAAATATAACAACAAAAACATGTGTACAGTTTTTCTTCTGACCACTTGATTTTGCATTGACCCCTTTGCAAATTCAAGTACCTGCAACAGTGAGTCAAGTGTGGAACCTTGGGCCACAGACCATATTTTTCATCTAGAAGAGGTGTCAAAGCATCGAATGTAAGAACATGTCTTGCTACCTTTCACTGACACTTGAATGCTCATATGTTTCTACTTTCTACTAAAATCTCATTTGGAACTTAACATCCTCAACTATATCCTCATCTTTTGCTATGACATTCATATATTCACCCTCTTCCATTCCTTGATTTAAAAGTGTTACAGTTCTAAAAGCTACTTGCAAAGTGGAATTTCTTTAGGTTAGGTGTCTTCCTGTCATTTCCAAGTGAGAGGCTCCATGTAACAAAACACAACTGTCTCTGAAGGGGTTTCTTGACTATACATTTTATGGTAGCAGAGTTCCAAATCACACTCCATTTGAACCATCTGTCTTTCAATCAACACGAAGCACCTAACCGTTGTGACAAGCAGGAGTCTTAAGACTTTGAACTTAGGAACTGACTGCCATGGAGCTGGTTCTAACGCATACTGATCCTCAGCCTCCTGAGGCTGTAAATTGCAATGGGAGGAGACTGCTCAACTTTCTCCTGGGAGTTGCTGGTGGATTTGAACCAGGAGAAACATATGTCCTTAGTGTTCATTATAGCCGAACGTGGGAATGCCTTTATTCTGAATTCCCAATAAGATATTTTAAACATTTCCAGATTTCTTGTGTCCTGTTTTATTTTATATGCGCCTTCATTTATTTCTTTTCAGCTTCTGAATTTTGAAAGTTTCTTCTCTTGAAATGTAATGTTTATTTGATAAGTTTATTTTTTCTCTCCTTGAATGTTGTGATATGTATCCAATTATTTTGTACAAACTTCCAGCATCAGTTCAGATACAAATCTTATCACCATACATTTGGCTTTGTTTGAGATTTAACATACATTCTAGAAAGGAGACATTTTTCCTATCTAGAAATTTATTCCTTTTCTTTCCCATTTATCTCCAAAGGACTAAAAAGCAATGACTCCAGTTTAGGGACTAAGATGTGCCTGAACTGAGCCATGGCCTTTGCAATTACTTTCTATGCCTTAGAGAGCTGGACAATGATGAAGGATGACAGAAGAATCCGTGCATTTGAGTTATGGTGCTGGAGAAGAGTCTTGAACACACAATGAACTGCCAAGAAAACAGGTATGTCTTGGAGAGAGTGAAAGCAAGTGCCTCCTTGGAGGAGAGGATTTTGAAGCTTCGTTTCACATATTTTGGACTTGTAGCCCAAAGAGACCGGTCCTTAGAGGAAGCCATATGCTTGGTAGACGGACAGCACAGTAGAGGAAGACCCTGGATAAACTGGATTGATACAATAACTGGGGAAAGGAGGATTGGTATGTTGGAGTCAATGAGACTGGCTCAGGACAGAACAGGCTTCAGAGTTGCTATACATGTGTCACCATGAGTCACAGGCACATATGATATGGTATATAACTACAGTAATAATGCTCTGGTACTCCATATCTGCCTTAATTTTACTACTTGCCTTTCTTTTACAGTTTCTCTGTGTCCCTCACAGTTTAAGGCCATGTTCATTGTTTTATATTTTTATGATCAGATTTATTTATGTGAGTATATTCTTCCTGTGCTATTCTATCATATAATGTTTCCTTTATATTAAGGATATTCACTATATTACTGCTGTCACCCTCCTTTGCACATAATGTTTCAGACCATACACACACACACACACACACATATACACACACTAAGAGATTTGAAGTTTGTAAGTATTCTCTATTGGTTAGCTTTCTTTCTGAATATCACTTAGTTCTAAAAACAGCTCTCTCAGTCAATATGTGGGTATGTGTGTGTTTTCAACAGATGTTGAATATAATGTAGTACATTGAAACATCTTAATTATCTATTGTCATTGTTTAGTTGTAAATGAAAATTCAGGCTTTTGTATTCACTGTAGTGACATAAGAGCTTTCTAGGGGGCAATTACTTCTTTAGACCTGCCCTGCCCTACTCTCAGCATTATTCCTTACTGCTGAAAATAGGAGAGTGTGGATGCAGAATAAGAAGGGGTAAAAGGAAGCAGAAAATATTCGTACTTTCTCTCCTTTAAAGAAATGTAATGATTTTCTCCTGGAAGGAAATCAAAGGCTGCACGAAATGTCTGCCCCTTGGAAAAAAAAAAAAGTAAGCTGATTTTTTTAATGCCAGGCACTTTTATCCTTGTAGCTTAAAGGCAAAGAATGAATGAAATGTAGAAAATGAAGGACATGTGACAGCATCAAAGAGGCAAAGCAAAGCTGGAGAATGTGTGCCTGGCTCTGTCGGGCCAGAGTGGCCCTTTTTAGGCAGACCATTAAGGCAATCTGGCTGTCAGATGAAGTCTTTATGAAAGGGCAAAAAAGATGTATAAAGTCTTTTTGATGTTTTAAAGGAAACTCTCCTTTATTACACATCCCCCTCCCCAACACACGCACATGCACACACTCCCCTCTCCCCATCATCTTGTCCTCACTGGTGCCATCCCACTTTGCAAGGCAAACCATAACCATCAGTTGAAGTGTTTTATGTTTCAGAGCAATTGGATCTTGGCTTGATCTCTATCATGAGATATACCAGGGCTTTTTAGTTTCAGCTGGGAGAAAATGGTGAATTGCTGGGCAAAACTGGTAGAAGCCCTTAGGACATTCTGAGAAGCAGTGATTAATCAGAGTGGAATTAATCAGACCCTATTTACCTAATCAAGATAAGGATTATTTCTTGAATAGATTTAATTGCATCACATTGGCCCTATTAGGACGTAATGACAAATCCTCTCATTACATAAAGTAGAAACAGAGCTTCAAGGACTGGCAATTAGTCCAGCGAAATTACAGGACCATAATCCATTTCTCTACCCTCTTGCTTCTTACACTATATAGACTCTGCCTCTATTCACAGTAGTCTTAGCATGCCATCTCCATTCCCGCCTTTATTTTGTTTTCCTTCCTCCCCCCGCCCCCAGCTCTTCCTGGAAAATCTGAGCAATAGGTTTGCATTAATTTGGACACCTTTCTTAGTCTACCAAAGTCCTTGTCCTTGAAAGTAGCTGGGTCTTCAGAGCAGAATTATTGTTATCATATGAATAATAATTGTTTTTATTATCCTTTTGTATTTCTGCTATTAGCAGGAATTGGAAGTGGGGTTCAATCTTGGGATATCTAGTAATAGTGGCCATATTTCCTGAAACAACAAAAGCTATCATAAGGTGTTTCTCTGATTTCTCATATTTTTCTTTTCTCTCACTGTCATTTAGTCGGAACTGACACATAATTGACACACCACACCACCCACCCACCCTCACACATTAAATTTCTGAGGATGTAAATCACACAGGAAGAAACTACTCATTTTTCTCTTGGGAAGCCACTGGTGGATTTGAATCCCTGTGGTAGTAATGCCTTTGGGTAACTAGGTCAATTTCTTATGGACTATGCTGTCATGTTCTTTTGTTGTTTACCGCAGTGTTGGAACAGACCCAAAGCTGAACTTCAGGCGGGTTTTCAGAGGCAGTTAATCATACTGGAGGATACTGCCTATCTTTCTCTTGTGGACCAGCTGGTGGCTTTGAACCACATGCCTTCAGGACTGTAGCACAGCTTCTTCCTAATAGGCCACTAGAGTTTGCTCATAGCTCTTAGTTGTTATAAACACTCTCAATCTTCCTGTGTACATCAGCTTCTCCTGCCAACTTCATATTTTTACCATGTTACTCTTGGCTAATAGGTGAAACCACTCTAGTTTAATTGGAAATCCTAGTGATTCAGTGACGGGGTAATCGGGATGGGTGTGTCAGAGGCAATGTGATTGGCACAGGATAGAGCAGGGTTTAGGACTGTTGTACATGGGGTCGCTATGAGTTGCAAACGACTCGATGGCACATAACAACAACAACAACAGTGATATGAAAGCAGGCTGGATTATGAGCAAACTTAAGACCTGGATTCAAGACTGAACTCTGTCACCTTCTGTCCATGGACCTTCAAGCAAGTAAAAAGATCAGAAGCCTGGACAAAAAAAAAAAAGAGAAGAATTTCTTGCTATTTATGTATGGAAAATAGAGAATATTAAACAGTAAAATAAACATTAAAATGTGGTTAAGTTCACCCACTCGATCAACACGCTTTTACTGAACTTTTAGTGTATTCTAAATATTAGAAATAAACCTAAAGATAACTTCTGATAGCCTCCAAATGGCTCCCAGTGTAATAGGCAAAACAGAATAAACAGGAAGTATAGCATAAAGATTAAGAATAGAGAAATCACAGTAAAGTTACAGTTTGTTCTTCCAGTTATATGTAAAGTTAGAATTCTGTCACTAGAGAAATGATTTTCAGTCTTTTTATTTTCAGAGCCACTGCTTAATCACACATTTTATTTATTAAATCAGCATTTTTAAGTTTGTACTACATTTCCACCTTATTATAAATTTAATGCATACAACAATAAAAAGACCAGACAATTCCCTAGCCTATTTTCTAGTGAGATAAAGACATACTGAGCAAGTATAAAGGCATGTGTAGAGTAGAACGTCAACTAAAACTAAGTACCATGAAGAAAAAAGTAGATAATATATTCTATGTGCCCATAGAAAGTCTCTGAAAAGGTATCATTTCAGTTACTTGAATGATGCCTGAATAAAGCAAGGTAGAAGGTTAGGTCTAAGGGATAAGTCTTCCTGGTACAGGAGGATCAATAGAGGAATTTCTTAAAGCAGGTAATATCTTGAAGATTATGAAGAAACCCTAATTGTATACAGCAAAGTCTCCAAATTGACTGTAATAAGAGTATTTACATCAAAGAAAGAGGTAAATTATACAAATGATGACTTCTGGTCTTCATGACATTCAGGAAATACCCAGTTTGATTGCTGCCACGTACCCAGAGAAAGACTCTGTTTTTCAAGTGTCTAAGGTCATCTTAACAACAACAACAACAAGGTCATCTTTGTCACTGAGAAGATGTCTTAAAGAGCTGACAGTCACAGGACACGGTAATCACAGTGTGTAATCCAGACAGAGAGTACCAGTGCAAAAGAAGGTAAAATAAGACATTTTGGTACAGATTTCAATGCATGTTCATAGTAAGTTGTACCGCCCACAGAAAAGCTGAGCTTTACCCAGGTTTTAAATATACCAGAAGCTCCTTGCAGGAGAGAAGAAGGGCACTTTCTTCCTACTAAGATTTAAAACTGTGATAGCCCAACGGAAAGTCATTATAAACTAGAACCAACTCAATGGCCATGGACTTTTTATTTGTAGAGGAGAAACCAAGAACATTTTTACCAACGCGGGACACCAATTTGCCTTTTCTACTTTCTGTTTTATGGAGCGATATCTGGTAATTCCACACACAAGTGCAAAGAACTTGCATTTGAACTACAGTGGCCTATGCTAAAAAAGGGGCATAAAGAAGAAGAAGATGAATGGAAAAATCATTTACTAGATTAAAAGTACTGAGAAGTATTCCTAAAGAGAATAGAAATTAATAACAAGCAATGTTCAATGCAAAAATTAGATACAAAGATGAGCCTCAGGCAGGGGAAAAATACATATACACATAGAGACATTAAGAAATTCCTGCACTTCTACATTTTCATAATTCTGTGCCACAATCTCTTCTCCCTTGTCCCAAATCCCTGGACTCTGCAATTGTCACACAAGAGACTGAAACAAATTATATGTGATTCTTAATTAAGCATCTATGCTTTCAGTGAATGGCAGATTTACCTTCCTCCCTCCCCTTTTTATTAGAGGCAGCCCAGAGATAAAACCTTCAAGTTATGAGTAATTATACCCCGCTGAGAAAAGTGATGGAGTGCTATACTCACAAGGACTTATCAAGCTCTGAAAATGTGGAGTCAACACTTAAGACTTTTTTTATGTATTATTATTTTCCCTAACATTAACAGTTTCCCAGCTTGGTCCCAGAGGGAGATAAACAAATAGTGTGTACCTGCATTTTAATGGGAATAAACAGGACTGGCTCATTCACTTCAACCCCCTGCCCCCTGCACTGGTTTCACATTCTTCAAATCAGTGGGATGCAGAGAAATGTGTTTGTCATGGGCAGTGGAAAGCTACAATGATGGTAATTTTTTCCCCCTGTTATTATGGGCACAGTGTTAGAATAAAACGGATCATAATAGTTTGTGATTGGATTCCTTAAGCTCTTCAGAATGCTCTTTGAGATGATTCTGGAGGAATGAGACAACACTCTTAGATGTCTTTTGAGGCTTTATTTTGGGCATCTTCACCAGAGAAAAATTAAAAGGAACTGGTAGATTTAAAGAAGTGTCCAGCCTAACCCTGACATTGGTAACACTAGTATTTAAGAAGAGAAGGCTATTCAAGAAGACAAAGCAAGGTTTATAATAAAATGTGCCAAGATCGGGTGTTAGAGAATGAAAAAGGAGTAACTCGTTCAGCATTTCTCAAGCTGAAAGAACTGAAGAACAAATTCAAGCCTCCAGTTGCAATATTGAGACATGCCATGGGCAAAATCTTGAATGATCTAGGAAGCATGAAAAGAAGATGGAAGGAATACACCTAATCATTATACCAAAAAGACTGACACTGAACAATTCATGAAGTACCATATGTACAAGAACCAGTAGATAACAAAGGAGGAAGTTCTAGCTACACTGAAGACATTGGCAAAAAAATAAGGCCTCAGTAATAGATGGGATACTGACTGACATACTTTACCTAACAGATGTAACCCTGGATGTGCTTACTAATCTATGCCAGGAAATTTGGAGGATAGCTACCTGGCTGACTAACTGGAATAGATTCATATTTGTTTCCATTACCAAAAGAAGGTGATTCATCACAAAGTAGAAATTATCAAACAATATCATTAACATCAAAAGCAAATAAAATATTACCAATGATCATACAAAAAACAGACAGACAGGAATCTCTCATAAGTTCGTGCTGGGTTTAAAAAGAGGCCATGACACCAGAAACATCACTGTGAGTGTCAGAAGGATCATGGCTGAAAGCAGAGAATAGGGGGAAAAAATGACTTTCTGTGTTTTTTGGATTATGCAAGGGCATTTGACTGTGCGGATGACAATAAACTATGGTGAATGTTGAGAAGAATGGGAATCCCAGAATACTAAATTGTGCTCATACAAAACCTATACCTAAATCAAGAAACTGTTGTCTAAACAGAACAAGGGACTTCTGCACAGTTTAATGCCAAGAAGGCCAAAAAAAAAAACCAAAGGGGGGGAGGGGTGGGGACACAAGGCAGTATCATTCTCCATACCTATTCAGTCTGTTTGCTGAGCAAAAAATCTGTGAAGCTGGGCTCTATGAAGAAAAATCTGGCAATAGGATCAGAGGAAGACTCAGAAACAACGTGCATTATGCAGATGACACTATTTTGCTTGCTGAAAGCCAAGAAGACCTGAAACACTTACTTCAGAGGATCAAAAATTATAACATTCAATATGAATTACCTTTCAACATTAAGAAAACAAAGGTCATAGGAAAAATTACAATAGATAGAGAAAAATTTGAAGCTGTCAATGATTTCATCTAACTTGGATCCACAATCAACATAACTAGCATCAGCATTCAGGAGATCAGAAGAGGTATTACAGAAAGTTTGCTGTCAAGGTCTTCTCAAAAATACTGAATAACAATGATGTCAATTTGAAGATTAAGTTTCACCTGATTTAGGCCATTGCCTTTTTAACTACTTGCTACACTTCTGAGAGCTGGAAAATGAATAAGGATGACAGAAGAAGACTTAGCCATTGTGAGTTGTAGTATTGTAAAAAGTACTGAATATCCCATGGAGTGCCAAAAGAACAAACAGATATGTCTTGGGAAAGGTGCAACCAGAGTGTTCCATGGGAGCAGGTGAAGTTTCACTTCTCATACTTTGAACATGTTGCTTGCTGTTATTGTGTACTGTCAAGTCAGGACCGACCCACAGCTAACCCTTCAGCGGGTTTTCAGAGGCAGGTAATCAAACAGAAGGAGGTTAACCATCCTTTTCCTGAAGAGTCACTGGGGTTTTGAAATGCATACCTTTGGGAATGCAGCACAGTTTCTTGCCACTAGGCCACCAGAGCTCAGGTGAACTTGTTGCTAGGAAAGGCCATTCCTTGGAAAGGGATATCATGCTTGGAAAGGAAGAGGGTCAACAAAAGAGAGGAAGATCCCCCAGAAGAGTAGATTGACATGGTGATTTCAGGAATGAGCTTAACTGTACCGTAGATGATGAAGATGGCACAAGATAGGACAAAATACAGGTCAGCAGTCCATAGGGTCTCTAAGAGTAATACTCAACTTGACAACACCTAACAACAACAACAAAGCTAGAATAAGAACAGCTTACTGTGTGGGCAACTTCAATTTATATCTCTAAGATAGGTGATTTGATCTAGGCTTCCTGGATACTCAATACTTAGATTCTCAAATCTGAGCACGTAAACTAATCCCTTGTGATACTTGTTATAAATTCTATTCTCATTCTCCATGACCAGAGATGGTTAGGATCAGTCTAAAATGAAGCTCAGGAATCTTTAATATGCAACCAATGACAGTCTGATGAAATGATCAGAGGGCCATGCTATGAGAAAGCTATTCTTAAAGGGTCTATAGGTGGATTTTAAATGTGAATGAGGGCTTGATATTGAAAAGAAGATTATATAAATATGTTTTACGCTTGTGACTTCTTCTTGTTGTTTTTAAGTGTCATTGAATCATAGGCGACTCAAAGTGACCCTATGAATGAATGTCCTCAACACTTGCTTCACTTTCATCCTTTCTCCAGGTTAATAGGGTTTCTGGAGGCGAGCTTATGACTAGCAATGGTTAAAACCTGAATGAACAGGATTATTTGAAGAACCATGAGTTACACATAATGTTTTAACATTAGCAAGCCTTACTGAGTTCCAGGATCAACTCAACAACTTGGTTTGAGAAAAAGAATTTTTCTGAATTGTTTTCCTGACTAAGATATTTTATCCGTAGCCTGATTTTCTGTGTTATTCCCTCATGCCCACAACTCTAAGTGATACTTTGAAAGTTAGCTAAAGACTTATATCAGGGCCTTTAAGAGGTCTATAAAGATATGTTTTGTTTTTCCTTCATTGTACAGCATTTTTTCATCATTACATTAAATCTATTGCCATCAAGTTCATTTCATCTCATAGCAATCCTATAGGAGAGAGTAGATTTATGCTATATGGTTTCTAACATTACTATTATGGTAGAATATTGTCTTATTTTTCTCCCTCAGAGAGAATGAATGATAGAGTAAGAAAACGAGCTTTGGGTGAACAGCAATGTGCTTAATCTTTGTACTACTAGGGTTCCTTCTTGATTCAACTGAAAAAAAACAAACCCTTCATTGCCATCAAATTAGAACTAACTCACTATAGGCCTATAAGATCTTCATCACATAGGAGATTGCCCATCTTTCTCCCTCAGAGCTGCTGATGGGTTTCAATCTCTAGCACAGTACCTTCTTTGGATTAGCAGCCCAACTCTCCACCCAATACACTATCAGATCTCCCTTCATGACAGTGAATGATAAATGTTCAAAATGTCCAAATAACAGATCTGACACTATTCAACAATACCTTGATTTATCAGTTTAAGGAGTCAGCTGTAACCTTATCTAAGGTTACATAAAATCAAAGTCCTCCACTTATTCAACATGAGTAGAAACAGCAGCAAACATCCATTAACACCTGCAACATGAAATGTTCTATGTATGATTCTAGGAAAATTTAAAGTAATACAAAATTAATAGTAACACACAAATATTGACATTCTAGTTATTAATGAATTAAGATAGACTGGTATTGGCCATTTTGAAAAATATAATCATATATGATCTACTATTGGAAGAATAATACATTGAAGAGGAATGAGGTCAATTCCTGTCGTAATCCCTATTCCTATAAAAGTAACAGAGACATCCTTTAATTGCAACTCACTAGGCCAATGATGAGCAGCAATGGTAGATACATCAACCCCAGTATCAACAATCATTCTAATTTTATAGTCATTTGAGGACGGGTAACATTAATGATAGTATTCCAATAGAGATTAGTCCCAGCACTGCCAAACCTTCTTTGTCTTTTTATAGGAACTGCCCTTTGTTTTACATAAGGTAGGAGCAGTAATTGAACTATTCTCTGGCCTTTTAACAAGGTTGGATGTTGTCAAGTAGACATCATTATAATTATTACCCCATTATAATCAAGATCTATCACTTCAATATGGACAAATATTCCTTTACTTATTAAACCAAATTTTACTATAATCAATCTTAACAGTATCGTTAGGGATCTTATATCCATGGGACAGCCTCTGCTCACTGGCTATTGAAGACAACTCTCTTTGTTTTGAAGCCTCTAGCTTCTTTCTTCTTAGGGTCTACTGCTCTGCCCTGTGCCCATTCTCAGAGGCATCTCTCTATTATAATGAACATGGCACTTAAGCTTAGGAAAAAATTGCTTTGTTTCTTAGCACTTTAGAAAGTCTAACTTTTTGGATTTTACGGGTAGTCAATCAAGAGTATTTGACTTTGAATGAAAACCCAAAATCTCTGTAAATGTTCATTAAAATGAATAAAATTTAATAATAATTAAATAAAATTTTAAAACATGAGTAAAAAAAAAGATCTATACTGAAGTACACTCACAGCTATGAGTGATAGAATTCTACTTTTATAAGATCCAAGCAAGACGTGTTAACATAAGTATTATTAAAATATACACAACTCCTAAGGCCAGAGACAAAGGCAGTGAGGGTGTCTACCAGCTTTAATAGTCTGAAATTGATCAAATATGCAATCAAAATGCTTCCTTAATTACTAGTAACTGGAATGAACATGTTGGAAACAGAAAAGTAATTGGAAACTATAACCCTAGTGACAGAAATGAACCATGGAGATAATATGATAGAATTGTGTAAAATCAATCATTCATTTATTTCAAATACTTTGTTAGAAAAAAAAATACATGATGACTATACTTATGGAATTCAACTGATAGGTTATCCAAGAGTCAGGAGGACTATGTCTGTAGAAGGAGACATGGGTGAAACTGAGTAACTGCAGTCAAATTTAAGGCCAGTGGCTAAGAATGGCATAGACCAGTTACTCATATGCAAGTTTAAATTAATGAGGAAGAAGAAAATGAAAATGAGCCCACAAAAACTGAAGTATGACTTTGAATATCTTCAGTGCATTGAAACAATCTCAAAAATATTTTGGAAGCATTGAGCTGGCTGGAGACTAGTTGTGAGATGGCAACAAAGACGTAATCCATGAAGAAAGCAAAAGGTTACATACATAAGACACATAAGAGAGAAAAGACAGGAATCTATGTTAGTAGAGACTCCGTATCTTCCACTGTAAGGAAAAGTATCCAATAAAAGTGAAAAGAATGCTGAACAAAGAGAATTTAATAGAAGATTTCAAAGGGCAGTTCAAGAAGACAAAGCAAAAACTGCAGCAATCAGTGCCACTCAATAGGTTAGTTAGAAAACCAAAAGGAAAGAACATTCAGTATTTCTCAATATGAAAGAATTGAGGAACAAATTCAAACCTTGAACTGCAAAACTGAAGGATTCCATGGGTAAAGTATTGAATGATGTAAGAAAAATCAAAAGGATATGGAAGAAATGTACAGAGAAACCTACCAAAAAGAACTGGTCAAAACTCAAAAATTTCAAGAAACAGCACATAACCAAAAATCTATGGTACTGAAGGAAGAAGTTCAAGTTAAACTGAAGGCATTTGCAAAAATAGTAACCCAGGAATTTATGGAATACCAATTGAGGTGTTTCAAGATATAGATGCAGCTCTGGACATGCTCACTGGTCAATGCCAACAAATTTAGAAGACAGGTACTCGGCAAACTGATCAGAAATTATTGAATACTGTTAATACCATATGCAAGTAAAACTGTGCTTAAGATTACTAAAAGACAGCTGGCACATCAAAAGTGAACTTCCAGAAATTCAGTCTAGACTCAGAAGATGCCATGGAATGAAGGACATCATGGGTGATATCAAATGGATCTTGTCTGACAGCAGAGAACACCAGAAAGATTTTTATTTGTGTTTTATTAACTATGCATAGGCATCATTTGACTGCATGGATAACAAGTTATAGATGATAATAATGAGAAAATGGGAATCCTAGAACATTAAATTGAGCTCTTGCAAAATCTATACATTAAAATCTGCTAAAGTGTGTATTAATCTTATTTCCAATATTCATTCCTATTAAATCTCTATATGGATCAAATAACTTGACAAAGAAGTTGGAAAATGAATACAAAGAAGACGACTTTGGCATCATAACTGCCAGACAACTCATCAAAAATCTGCTTTATGCAAATGACACAACCTTGCTTACAGAAACTGAAGAAGATTTGAAACACTTAGGATCAAAGACTAAGCTTTCAATAGGAGTTATATCTCAATATGAGGGGGGAAAAATCCACACCACTGACCAAAAGGCATAATTCCATTTCAATTAAATTCACAGGGTAGCAGCAGTGAAAAAAAAAAAAATAACATGTTTTGCATTGAGGAAATCTGTTGTCAAGGATCTGCCCCAAACGCCAAATAGCAAGAATGTCAGTTAAAGACTAACATGCACCTTATCCAAGCCACGGGATTTTTGTTTGCTTCTTCTGCATCTGAAATTTGGATAATGGAAAAAGAAGAATGAGGAAGAATTGATGCTTTTGAACAATAGTGGTGTTGAAGTGGTATGAAGTGAAGTGGTGTTGAATTGACAAAAGAACAAACAAATCTGTTTCAGAGGAAGTGCAGCTTAAGTGCTGGGTAGAGGCAAGGATGATGAAAATTCACCATCATAAGTGTTTGGGCATGTTTTCAGGAGTGGACAGTAGAAATACATCTTACTGAGAAAGAGAGGCGATAGGTTTATACAGGGACTGTAACAATGAGCTGCATCATGGCAGAGATTGTGAGCCTGGAGTAGGATAGGGCAAGATTCCAATCTGAAGTTCACAGAGTTGCTAGGGTTCTTAATTGTCTTAAAGATATCTAAAACCAACAATAACGTCTTCACTACACCTTTATAAAGGGACCAATTTTCTTCCAAATTATTATGTGAAAGTATTAGAAATTATATTAAGTACTTTAAAATAGTGCAAAATATTCTGTAGGACCTATAAATTTATGTTATGGCAACACTATTGCCATGAAGAAATTATTAATGTTATTAGCTGTTGCTATTAGCATTGAATTGGCTCTAGTTTGTGATGACTATTGTCTGACCCTATACTATCTTCATGGCTATTGGCATATTTAACTTACTCGCTATAGCTATATTATAATATAAACTCATCCTATTTTCCAGTCCTTCTTTTTTTCCTAAGGGTTGCACAAATTATGAGCGTTGAAAGTCTTGCCATCTCCCTCTTCTTTTCTGAGAAGAATTATGGTTTTAGGTCATCTAAAACTATTGCTCAACTTCTGTAATTCCATGGTAGATTCAATATTCTTTGCCAACACCACATTTCAAATGCCTTAATTTTTCTTCTATCTTCCTTTTACACTATCTAATTTACATGTGCATTTGAGGTGATTGAAAAGACTTCAATGGCTTGGACCAAACCTAATTCCATACAATATATTTATCCAGTAGATGCTACTACTCACAATAACACTTTAGGAGAGGTAAACTCTCCTGTAGGGTTTGTTGCTGTTGTTGTTGTTAGGTGCTGTTATAGCAACCCTATGAACAAAAGATCTGAACCCTGTTCTATCCTGTGCCATCCTCACACTTCCTGGTAGTTGTGCAAACAGAGGAGGGGAACACTGCACGGTATAAAATTGAGAAGGGGGTGTGTCAGTGTTGTATTTTCTCTCCATACCTATTTAATCTGTATGCTGAGCAATTTTTTTTAAGCTTGATGTTCTCTTTTTTTATATAATTTTTTATTTTTTATTTTTTTAACAGAGGTTTTGGATTTCCATTCATTCATTGCCGCAATTTTCTCCCTTCCCACCCCTCCCCACCAGCTCGCTTCCCACTCCGAAGAGAGAAAAAAGAAAAAAAAAGAAAAAAATTCCTTCATTAGTATACAATTCCCACGTCCCTTCCCCTCACCCCCCACCCTGAGTACACTTCTCTATGCAACCTTAATTCTCGATTCCTGTGCTAACCACAATACTCAATCATATATCACTTCTAATCTGTTCTTTCCCTCATCTGTTTCAATACAATATACATAATTTAAGCTGAACTCTATGAAGAGTAATGTTGCTTCAGAATTGGAGGGAGATCCTACAATAACCTGCATTGTGTAGATGACTCAATGTTGCTTGCTGAAAAGTGAGGAGGACTTGAAGCACTTGTTGCAGATAAAGGAATGCGGCCGTCAGTGTGGATAGCATCTCAATGTCAATAAGACAAAGATTCTTACCTGTAGGGTTAACCACATATTAAATTGTAATGAAGGTTGACTACTTCATCTTCCCTGATAGTACATTTACTGGAACCAAACTGTCAAACTTTAGATTAACAGCCCCACACTTAATCCACTACACCACCATTACATTACATTTCTGAGTTTTTGGGATTTTTTTTTGTGTGGTGACAAAAAAGTAAATATTAGTATTAAAGAAGTGACACAAGAGTAGAGTTATGAATAACTTGTTGTTAAGTGCTATCAAAGCAATCTTGTGAACAGATCTGAACCTTTACCAATCTGGCACCATCCACATGAACTCTAATATGCTTGAGCCCACTGTTACAGTCACTGTGGCACACCACCTTGTTGGGAATCATCCACTTTTTCACTGATCCTCCATCTTTCTCAGCATGATGTCCTTTTCCAAGGATTTGTCCTTTCTGACAAAATACCCGAAGTCTGTGAGATGAAGTTTCACCGTCTCTGCTTCTAAGTAACACCCTAGTTGGACTTCCTCCAAGACAGATTTGTTTTAGGTAATATCACACTTTAATTCTAAATCCTACTATCCCTTAATATTCTTTATCACTTTTTTTCTTCTCTCCAATCATTTGGCTCTTGGTCCAATCACCCTTGTCATCTTTTTTTTACACTCAATTTTCCCCTTTTTTCTTCTGTATTCTCTAGTAACTTATCATTCCTGTTATTTTTTTTTTTTCTTCTGTCTGTCTGAGTCTTGTTCTTTCCAAATCTCACTTTCATTTACTAATCATTGCCAAAGTTGTAGGGAAGTCCATTGGTCTATATTTGCTAACGCATCTACATGATTTTCCTCTGTAATTTCCCATCTTTTAAGATGTAAGTTGTTGATAATATTTTTTTGTGCTTCCATCTTCCAACTAATTCTATCTAATACCTTTACCCAGCATATAGTGAGGTAAGTAGAATGAAGGTGATACTAGGAAAGAAAGACACTCTTGCAGGGATAGAGAAACAATCATCAACAACCACCTTTATGCAGTTGACACTACCTTGCTTACTGAAAGTGAAGATGACTTGAAATTCACTACAGACATGGGATTATTCATTAACATGAAGACCAAAATCCTAACCACTGGGCTGATAGGAAACTTTATGATAAATAGATAAAAATCTGAAATTGCCAATGATTTAATCTTGCTTGGATCCATCAGTAGTCAAGAGATCAAAAGAAGAATTTTGATGGGAAATTTTACTATAAATTAACTCTCCAAATACTGAGGAGCAATGATGTCAGTTTAAAGATTAAAGTGAGCCTGACTGAAGCTAAAATCTATTCAATCACTTTCTATGTGTCCAAGAATTGGACAATGAATTATAATATGGAAGAAAAATTGATGTCTTTGAGTTATGTTGTTGGAAAAGACTACTGAGTATCCTATGGACTGCCAAGAGCACGTCTTGGAGAAAGTGCAGCCAAGAATGC
The DNA here is from genome assembly GCF_000299155.1 of Elephantulus edwardii. Lineage (NCBI taxonomy): Eukaryota > Metazoa > Chordata > Mammalia > Macroscelidea > Macroscelididae > Elephantulus > Elephantulus edwardii. The sequence goes on along the minus strand of NW_006399782.1, from coordinate 17,958,087 downwards.
TCTTTAAAGACAAGGATGATGAAGAATCATCTTACATACTTTGGGCAGACTGTTAGAAGTTATTGCATGGGAAAGAACATTATGCTAGGAAAAATGGAAGGTAAATGAAAGAGAAGAAGATTCTTAACAAGATAGATTGACATAGTGACTGCAGCAATGGGCTCTAGCATGTCAGAGATCATGAGGATAGCACATAATAGGACAGAGTTCATGTCTGTTGTTCATGTGGTTGTTATGAATTGCACTCAGTAGCAGGTGACAACAGCAACAACGATTCTCCTCTGGTTTCCAGCAGGTTTTCTTATGATAGAGGATATTGGATTAGATGACCACTAAGAACGTTTTTCTCTTCTGAAAAGCTGGCCGATGAGCAGGGAACTGTGTATGCAGAACCATGCCAGAAACTGTATTTTCAGACTAATTTCCTTTACCTGGCAAATGTAATTGGATTACACTGGTATTAGAGGTTCTTTAACTACAACTTAATTAGATTGCTCTCATTGGGATATGTCAATCACTGCACTGTGATAGAATAAACTCTGGTAAATTATAGTTTCTTGTAAAATTAAAAATGAGGTTGAGGGTAATGTCAATATTCCTTACTTCTAAGGTCTTATACAGCTATGAAATCACTAAGTGCTCACTAAAATCATGGGATTTAGCTATTTTCCACATGGCCTAAATGAGAGTGTTGAACTATATAAAGCTTTAACTTGTTCAAGGGTAACTTGATACTGCACATTAGTTGTCTATCTCCCAAAATATAAAGTTAATACATTTCTGGGTTGCTTCAATTCTTTATACGTTCCTTTGGCAACTGGAGGGTTTGAACTTGGGAAAATTGTTCCTCTAAGTTTCCTTCTAGTGAGTTATTTTTCCTAAGAGAAATGATCCACAATGTTTGGAATCATTAGT
>NW_006399782.1:17930419-17956961 GCF_000299155.1 Elephantulus edwardii | reverse complement strand
ATCCTTCATGTGTTAATTTTCTAGGGCCATCAGTGTAAAATACCAAGAAGTAGGTTGCTTTCAAAACTGTTCTGTAGGGATAGGGTCCGAGATGAGCATGTCTACTATGTTGAAAGAAGTCTTCTAAGATTTTAAGGAAGAATCCGCTCCAGGCCTCTCAACCAGCTCTTAGTAGCTCCATGCATTCCTTAACTTTCAAATAATAGTATTTTATGACAAAACTTGCCTTTCTCTCTGTTTCTTCTCCTCTTTCACAATAGGAAACAGATTAAATATGTACTACTTTGCTCTGATATGGCTTCACATGAACTGATAACATTTTCAAAGACCCTATTTTCAGATGAAGTCACATTCAGAGGTATCTGGATTTGTGTGAAAGTACAACTCAATACAACTCAATATCAAATACTATCTTAAAGAGTTGTGTGACTCTTTAAGATAAAGGTATATTTACAAATATGCTTAATGTAATCCAGACATTGTGCTAGACATTGGCTGATCTCCCCTTAAAGTATGCCTGCTCTTGTGAACTATGTAGCTCAAATTCATATTAATGCAGAAAGTAGAGAATACACAAATCTGACTAATCCTCCTACTTTTCCTCAACAACTACTCAACTAAATCACATAATAATTGTAATTAAAGAAAGAATATAGAACCATGGAAGCAAAATATTAAAACCCCATCTAAAATCACAAAATAACAACTGTAAAACTCTTCAAGGACCAAATTAAACAACATGCTGTTATCATTTCCACAGCTGCACTTTAGTCCACGTCCACTTTGAGTGTTGCAGTTTCTCCTTGCACAGTTAAATCACGCTGAGCTCTCAAAGGACCCTGTAAATCATTTGCAGTTACATTCAAGTTGCAATTGGAGCTGACCTTTTCTAAAGCTAACCAGTTCATTAAAACAAGATCCCTCACGTAAGAGAGAAAGAAATCATGGCAAGAAGCATGTAACTCTTGGAAGAGCTGAGAGTAACAAGGCAATGTCAGATAGAATATGGAGGCAAAACCTCTCTGCTTTATCCAGGACCTATAAAAATGAATATAGTCAAATGCACTTGGGCACCAAATAAGATACTAGAGAGAAAAGGAGAAAGGAATTGAGGAAGAATGTACGCCACTGAGAGACCTACAGAGAACATAGTTTTTCTTTATTAATCTCTATACCTCAACCTCCATACTCTCAAGAGTCAAATTTTGGTATTGAAATAGAGGACTCTTTATAAATCTCTTTAGGTGAAGACAAAAAAATAACTTAAAATCCCATTTACGCATCTTACAAAAAAAGAGATTTATATACATGGTCAGAGGCAATTAAAGCTCTTGATATTGTACTAACTTTTAGTGGGAATTACACAAACATTCTCACACTAGGCTGCTCTAATTCCCTACAAATATTAAGAGTCATTTCTCTCTCTCCTCTTCTGTTCAGACTCTGATCTACAGTATTTTGCAGAATCTTCTCTCCATTGAATTCCCACCAATGGAAAATGCTAGCAGAGAACTAGAGGTTAGTGACAGGGCAGAAACTATGCTATATTGCTCTCTCTCACTCTCTTTTTCTTGGTTGCAATCTTTGTCAGTAACAAATCTTCTACAAATGACCTGTTTCAAGAGCTAAAGAAAAAGGGCATCATTTTGAGTGAAGTGTACTTGACTTAAGCCATGATATTTTCATTTACCTCATCTGCACCTCAAATTTGGATTTAGTATGGGGGAGAGTGAAGAAGAATTGACATCTTTGAATTGTGGTATTGCAGAAGAATGTTGAAGATATCATGGGATGCCAATAGAACAAATATGTCTTGGAAGAAGTATTTTAGAATGCTGTTTTGGAGTAAGGATGGAGAGACTCTATCTTACACACTTTGTCATGATATCAGGAGGAGTCACTCTTAGGGGGAAAAGCATCATGTTTGGTAAAAATTCAAGAATGAGTATATTGCTTTGTTGTACATAGGGCTGCTATGAGTTAGAAATTCCTGTCAAGCACTACTACATACAAGTCAATCCTTTTCTCAACAGTTGTGATACATTTTCTCCTAAAAGATATTGTTGTTATTGTGTGCCACCAAATTGGAACGGACCCATTGCTGACTTTCTGTGGGGTTTTCAGAAGCAGTTTAACCACATGGAAAGAGAATGCCTATTGTCTATCTTTTTTACTAAGAGCTGCTGGTGCATTTAAACTGTGTACCTCAAGATTGCAGTACAGCTCCTTACCACTAGCCCACCAGAGCTCCATCTAAAATGGTACAGTGAATCAAAATCAGCACATGTAATCTACCACAGTCACTATGGTTAGCCATATCAGCAAGTAGCAAAATAATAGAAATGAAATTGAAATGGAAAACCAACTCATGGTACTTATCTCTGGTAAAGATGGAAGCACAAAAATAAATGAAGGACTTCTCCGATAACTTCCAAGAGAACTATCTTTTAGAGGCAAATCTTTGAGACAGCTTTTTGAATAAATGTCTCCAAATAAAGTAATATTTTAAAAGGTACTCTTCATAAGCTCTCAATAACTCAGTCTGCCTGCTAACAGTGTTAGATTCCCCTCCCCTTGCTTCCTCTTCACACAAGGTCAACTGAGTCAGAATATTTGGTGGACGAATCCAGAAAACTATTTGCAAAACAAACTCAGTGAGTGATTTTTATGTACATTAAATTTTGAGAACTATTGCCCTAAAAATGAAAGTAAATATTATTAACCATCACAAATTATTCAGCCTGGAGTAGTTTGATTGTGGTAGCAAATTCTGCATTTCAGAAATAAAAAGATAATGGCTTTTCCATTTCCCCCATTTCTCTCAGAACAGATATTATCATAATGGACAATGTCCTTTAATTCATCTTCTCCTTGACACGCTGAAGACTACTTGGAATCGTAATTTCTATTTAAGATGAGTATCAAGGGGACAAGTTTTGGTCTTTTATCATGGAGATAGTAGGCTTGCTTTATCTCACAGCAACAAGAATCATCCTTGGCTATAGTAGTTCTTCTGCAAATATTTGATTATATTAATTGTTTAATCCATTTCTTTATTCACAAAACCAAATCCAGTGTTCACCTATTATGAAATATGTGTTGACAAGAATTGAATGACAAGAATCTGAGAGTCCAAACACTTCAATTGGATAAGATTTAACCGTGATCAGATGAAAACATTCGAGAATCCTGTCTCAAGTAAATCATAATTGGCAATCGTTTTTATTTTATTCCTCACAATGTAATATCAAAGCAATCATGTTCTTTGTTTTAAAATTTGTAATCTTAGGCTATTTTCTTCCAGTATAACATTTCAATTTTCTATGGATTGTATATGGAAAGAAAAAAAGAATTTAAGGAGGAACATGTGACTTCTTCTTTTTTTATTTTATTCCCACTTCCAGCAAGCTGTCTTATTGTGTATGGCCGAAACACCAAGCAAGTGCCTGCTCTGGTAATACTGGAATTGGTGAAGAGTCTTATCCTTCTTTTACTATCTCACAGTCCTCTCCCTATTTTCATTCCAGAAACTTTCTTTCTTGGTTAGCTTTCTGGGCAGGCATTTTCTCATTTAGAGTCTTACTTTCCTATCCCTCCAAACCTCTTCTACATAGATCTAAGCTTCTGCCAATATATCCTTAAAGCCTCCAATTGTGAGAATTTTTAATATCTATAGTTTCTTATTCTGTGATTTTCAAATTTTTGGCCCAAACTCTCTGCACCTTCTATGAGGTCCAGTAAATCTAGACTCATGGTTTCTCTTCAAATAACTACTCCCCCCTCCCCACCCCAGAAGTCTCAGATAAGACAAGGTTCTCTGAATACCTCTAAAGGAGTATACACGTATACCCCACTTTACCCGGTCTCCATCATTTACCACTGCTCTATTCTGTACTCTGTGCCCTTTGTTTTTCCAGAATAGGGTTAGGAGAGGCAAAAAGATTGCCTCAATGCAGACTGTAGGCATGGAATTTTTAACTCTGTCCTTGTCATTCTCCTTCCAAACATCTCACCTCCAATCTCATAGAGCCAGCTGCTTCAAGTTGCAGACAACATCATTTTTTTAAACTACAGTGCCAGGCAATCATGGTTTACAAACTAGTTTGAAGTATACAAACTCACCTTACTCAGCTGGATTGGATAAGTTACAACTATACAGACTCAGCGTATTAAGTTAAAGATTGCTTAAAGCCTTGTGCCAACTCTTCAAAGCCTTCCTATTTCACTTTCCAAGCAGGGCAGCACATTTTGTAACCCAATCATTCAGATTGTTCTTTTTCCCTGACAATTCAACCTTAATTTCTCTATTTGAAGATCAAGCCACCATTCATTTTGGATTATTCTGGGAAGCTGAAAATCTAGAGAATCATATTTTTATTCTACAGATGTTTTCTGGGCATCTACTGAATACTGGGTATAAGTCCCAGTTCTTATCCCCAAGAAGATACATCCTAGAGGGTAAAATAAGACAATTTTACCTTATTGTGAGGACTGTAACTGATTTAAAAATATGCAAAGAGTTATTAATTCTTCTTCAGATGCACAGAAATAAGCCATGTAATTAGGGACACAAAGGTTAGAGAAAATGTCACTAATCATAGAATAAAGAGTAGGGAAGATTTTGGACAAGAAGGAACATCATAAGAGATGATGTGGAGATACAAATAACTATGATTTATTCAGGAAAGGTCAAGATAGGAATGGAAAAAATGACAAAAGATAAGGTTGATAAGGTAAAGGTGGTAAATTAAATAACTACAAATCATAGACTTTTTTGTAGACATTTTGTTAAGACTTTAGGGAGATTGGATATGAAGCTGTTATTTTATTACTGATAAAGCTAAATAACGATAACTTGGGCTATAAACAGAAAATGAAAATCAAAGCAAAAACAGGTATCATGCTTCTTTAAGAAGTAGAATTTCTAGATGTTGTTGACCAATATGTTACATAAGTTACAGGAAAAGGTTGAAAACATTAAAATGCCTCTAGAGTTTTAAGCGTCAGTGACTGAATGGAGAAAGTTAACGGAGATTCACAACTTTAGGGGGAAAAATTATAAAGGTTGATGACCATTTGGTATGCTATTTAGATAAGAAAAGTTAGAGAAAGCTTATCCTGGCAGAAATGTCCATCATAAAACTGAAGTTCTGTAGAAAAATAAGTGTTGAGATATACATGGGTCAATTATCACTATTTTTTTCAGGGTTAAAGTTATACAGGCAAGAAAATAGGTTGAGCAGGAAAGTAAGGGAAGCAACTACTCTTAAGAAATACACAGTTAATTTTTTCTTGAAATTTTCACACTTGGCTTAATTGCCACTTCTTTCAGAATGTCTTCCCTGATGCTGAATCCTACTGGGTAGGCAACTGCCCTGTCTCTACCCGATTTAGACTTGTTGCGTTACATTTCATTCCTTATATTCTGGTGTTTTATTTACATTCTCTAAATGTAGGTTGTGACCTTCAAGTTGGAATAGACTTATAGCTGATCCTCTAGCTGATTTTCAGAGGCAATTAATCACATAGGAAGAGATCACACATCATTCTCCTACAGAACAGCTGGTGGATTTGAACCTCAGTGCTTTCAGTTGGCAGTATGGCTCCTTACCACTAGGTCACCAAAGCACTCTCATATTTTCTTAGAGTTGAAGCTGTGTCTCATTCCATGTTGGGGCCCTATCAAAAGCATAATTTTCTGCACCTATAACAATTGCAAGTTATATAAATAACTATACAGACATCTGTTGCAAGTCTGCTTGAATAATGAATTATTAAAATGGTGAATAGAAAACAATTGAATGATGGACATTAAAACAGAGAATTGTCAGAGAAGAAGATAGAATAAACATAGGAAGAAGGAAAGTAAGGTTTCAAGACAATTGTGTAACGCCATAGAATACTTCCAGCTGACTTAGACCTTAAAGAGAATTTGATTAAACCATTTAGCCTGTGCTCAAGGTGAAGACAGTATAAACATTTAAGGAGGCCTTACATGCAGAAGCAGGCCTTCTTTTAAAAGAAAATAATTGCCTGGAGGTCAGTATCAAGTTTTCTTATCAATTTATTTATGGCAGATAATAATTCATCTTTTACTACAGCAGCCATTGTTCATTCTCAGAAAAAAAAGAGAATTGAGGGAAGTTGTGTGAGTATAGGTGTTGACACTATGTGAAAAGAATTCTTTCTTTGACAGATGTGCTTAAGAAGTCAGTAATGAAGATTGCAACATGATAATCAAGAATGAGAAGACCATTTGTATTCTTTCACTTCTTCATAGTACCCATTGCCAGTGTCCACACACATACACACAAAATGCTGAATCCATACCAGTTATTTCAAGGAGAAGTTAGGAAATTACTATCAAACAGCTAGCAGAATTGATGTTAGGTAACAGTATGTAAATCAATACTCCATTTGTTGTGACTATATGTCGTGTAGCAGCATTGTCCCAAGGTGTAATCTTTATGGGAGGAGATCACTAAGCCTGTTTCAGAGCTGTGGGAGGGGTTTGAATCATGGAGCTTTAGTTTTGCAGTTTAGTTCTTGTTCCTGACACCACTAGGTAGGATAGAGTGTACTATTTTCTCTCAACACTTCAACATTCCAGGAAGTAGCAATCATATTTTTTGGGAGAGGAGCTATATAGTCGTATATAGAAAAAATAGTCTCATACTGAGACTTCAATAGTTTTTTAAAAATTTATATCTGGCATGCTAGAAGAGACTTGTTTTCTCAGTTTGGGTCTTTTTTTTAAATTTTTATTTTGCTTTTTGAAGTTTTTGGTGCTTTTTAAGCAATATGCTCAAATTAGGACACCATCATCTGGGTATTGTTCCTTTAAGTATAGAAATGTGGAATTTGCCACTACCAATTAGGTGTCTTATCCATCATTTTTGGCTTCCTAATTACAGTGATTTATTTTTGGTGGTTTTTTTTGTTTGTTTTTTTTTTGTTGTTGTTTTTTTTTAAGGAAGGTAAGTGTGGCATTCTCATTTATTGTACAACTCAGTTCAACGAAGGCAGAATCCAGGTTGCTGGCCCTGCTTCTCTCTTACTACAAAGAAAATCAGTTTGTGACCCCAAACAGGAAAGAACAAACCCCAGTCTCTTCAGACGTTATTTGTCATGAAGTCACTTTGCCCTCTTGAAAATGCTGTCAGAGGACTTGATTCAGCAGCCTTCTGCAGCTGTGAACGCAACAGGTTAAAGTTCCGCCTTGTGCAAAGTGTTCATTTGTTCTAAATTTACCATCCACTAATGCCACGGAGTGACCCTTTGTTCTTCTAGGAAGCCATGGAGAAAAGCAAGAGAAACAAGCAGCTCAGTTCAGGTAAACCTAGTGCTGCAGTGTTTTCCCTTTTCTTGTTCCTTCTCAATTTGTAGGTAAATAAGCAGCCAAGCTCCTGTCTGCAGCACAGTCCAAGCTTCCACCACCTTGTCAAACTCTTCAAGGGAAACATTATTGTCTTAATTGCATAAGCCCAATTTGCATAATGTGGAGTTCTGACAGCCACAAAAACAGGGATGCAAAAGGGAGATTAACAAGTGAGGTGCAAGCTCCACCAACCCTGTGCAGTTGGGAAAGAAGAGCAGAGAAGAATTCACCGGATGAGTGGCTTCACTGTTTTGTTGGCTTTCTGCCCCTCCCCGCTGCACCTCCTTTTCTCTATTCCACCTTCAGATTTGTTTGTTTTTCATTTGCATGCATTGGCTCCTAGCAAGTGCCTCGACTGCTAATTGTCTTTCCTAGCTGAGCCTCCTTCAGGCCCTGGTAAAACTCAGCACCCGCCATAAGGATCTAAAAACAGCTTCCTCGCCTCTTTACACGGAGCTCATCCCAACATTCAAAATGTTAACACTCCTAGGGAATGCAGGGTCTGCGTCTGACTCATCTCTGTGTTGTTTACAGTCTTCATGAAATTGAATTGATTTTTGTTTAGAAGAATCCTGGGCAGTCACTTGACTCTGAGACTCTCAATCAGTACAGTCCTCTTATGTGACTGCCAAAGTTCCCCAGCCCTCATGGCAACAGTCTTTCATTTCTTTGGGCACTTAAGTGGTTTAGTGAACATTTTCAAAGGACTTCTAACCTTTTTTAGTGTTATGTGCCATCAAGTTGTCTACGACTCATAACGACCCTATGTACATTAGCTCTGAAATCTACCCTATTCTGAGCCAGTTTCATCGTCTCTGACAGACTTAAATCCCATTTCTCCAGTCACTGAGTTAGTCAATCCATCTCTACCCGGGTCTTCCTCTCCTGAACTGTTTCTCCATCCTTCCAAGCATGTTGCCCCTCTCCAAGGACTGGTCTGTCCTGGACATGTGCCCAAAGTATGTAAAACAGAGCCTCAAATCCCTTGCCTCCAGGGGGCAGCCTGGTTTCACCCTCTCCGGGACAGACCTGTTTGCTCTCCTGGCAGGCCACCATATATGTTCAACACTCTTCTCCACAATCATTGTTGCTCTTCAGTACTCCAGAGGTGTCCCAGGCAGCAGAATTTCTCAGTGAAATTCGTCTTTTGATTTCCTGACCGCTGGTGCCAAGAGTGTTGGCTGTGGAACCAAGTAAGCCGAAATGATCAACAACCTAGACTCAAAATCTCAAAGAACTCATTAATGTTGAATTAGAATCTACAAATAGCTGACTGTTGGGCTGATTTTTCAAAGGTGAGAAGATGGTGTGTCTTTCTCTCTCAGCGCCACTAGTGAATTCAAACCACGAGACAGGTATCACTTTTGGATTATCAGCACAACTCCCTGGCTATGCTACAGAGCTCCCTAACATAGACCAAGTCACCTCAACTTACTTTTATAAGGAAAAAAATATTCCATTCCTCTGTCCAGGAGGTACAGAAACCAAGTATTGTTCCTCACTGCAACATTTCTAACCAGCTGTAAGAACTTTGAAATATTCTCTCCCCTCCGTACTGGACCTTTAACAGAGCTCACTGAAGTCTCTTCCCTGACCAAAGGATAATACCATTATATATTAACTAGTTTTGTAGAGAGAAGGGACTACTTCTGTCTTATCTATGATGATTGTTTTCCATCTTTAACTAACCATAATTATTCTCAAACTTCTATTACTTTGTTGTTGTGTTGTGTACTGTTCAATTGGAACTGACCCATAGCTGACTCTCCAGTGGGTTTTCAGATACAGTTTACTGCACAGGAGATTACCCATCCTTCTCCCAGTGAGCACTGGTGGATTCCAACCATGTGCCTCCAGGATAGCAGTGCAGCTTCTTGCCACTAGGCCACCAGAAGTCCTTAATAATGAACTGATGCTGCCTTGCAAGTTAAATAGGCTTATTTTCTATCCCAAGGCCTTTGATTTATTCTTTGATATTCAAAATTTGTTTTTGCCCAAACCTTCATCTCTTTATTACTTATCTCTTATGCTGAGACTATCCTTTTTGTACCCACCTCATTTCTACTTATATGTATTCAATTCTGGTTCCAATAATTTCAGCTCGCAAAAGTCATTCTCATTCCCAAATAAGCTCCCATAGGATGCTACTACTTTGGTTTCTTGTGATAGAAACTCTCACCTCTTCTGAACTTAGCCATTCAAGCCCACGTCATTGTACATAAGTACTGCTAAACCCACTCAAAAAGAAATACTCTTGTTCACTCTCTTTCTTGAAAACTATAAACACAATGGATTTTTTAAATATTGATTTTGTATTCACACCCTTACTTAAATTGTTTTACAGGTTCAAATAGTTAATAAAGCTTCTTACTTTCTATAAATAATATTTCCTGCAATTAATAAATGCTTTCGTTAACTTTCCAAATCTTTTTTTTAAATTTATTTTATTTCATTATTTTTTGTGTGTACCGTCAAATCAGATTTGACTGGTACAGGAGGAGATTATTCCTCCTTCTCCAGCAGAGCATCTGATGGATTCGAACCGTGCATCTTTGAGATTGCAGTTGCAGCTTCTTGCCACTAGGCCACCAGAGCTCGCCCACTTTCCAAATCTTTATATCTCAATTTCTCTTCCTTCTCTTGTTGCACTGGCTATGACGCAGTCAATGCTGAAGCAATTCTAGATTTTCAAGACCAAACTCAATTTTATCAATAAACACCTTGCTATAAGATTAGGAAATTTAAGGGAGCTCTGGTGGCCTAGTGGCAAGATGCTGCACTGCAATCCCAGAGGTACATAGTTCAAATCCACCAGATGCTCTGCTGGAGAAGGAGGGGGCAATCTCCTCCTGTACCAGTCAGATCTGATTTGACGGTACACGTAAAAATAATACAATAAAAATAAAAAAAAAGATTAGGAGATTTACTTAGCTGCTGTTATTGTTTGCCACTGAGTCAGAATTGATCCTTCAATGGCCCGTCAGTGATTTTTCAGAGGCAGTAGATCATATGGGAGAAGACTGCTCATCTTTTTCCAGTGGAGCAGCTGGGGATTCAAATTATGTACCTATGAGATTTTAGTGCATCTTACTGTTTACTCACTAGGCCATCAGATACTTTATTTTTCTATCTAACTTTTATGTTTAAAAGTCCAAGTTCCATTTGCATTTCATTGCTATAACTTTTCTATCCAATTAAAGAAAATAATTTTCATTTAAGCTGATCAGACTCTTATTTTAGAGGTAACAAATTTCTCTTAAATTTTGAAACATAAAACATTTATTATAAATGAATTTAAAATTTTTATCACATTTTTAATTAATTTTACATAAGTACCTTGCAAAATATCTATTTTACAAAAGTAGATGTTTTTATTTGTTTCTCTATGTAATTTCCAGACTGACTATAGCATGGATTAGAAACACCTTAGTCTCAGACTGACATCATGATTCTTCATCAGCACCCTGGAGAGGTCCCTGAGAGGAGAGGTGTGCCTGATATGCACCATGATTTTTGCAATTACTTGTTATATATCAGAGTGCTGGACAATGACTAAAGATGATAGAATAATCAGTGCTTTGAGTTGTGGTGCTGGAAAAGAGTACTGGACATACCAAGGAATGGCAACAGAACAAGCAGGACTGTCCTAGAGAGGGTGAAACCAATATGCTCCCTGGAAGCAAAGACCTTGAAGCTCCATCATACGTTGGGCATGTTAATAGGAGAGACCAACCTTGGAGAAGGACATCAGGCTTGGAGGAGTGAGTAACAGTACAGGAGAGGGAGGCCCTAGATGAAAAGGATTGACACAGTGGGTGGGGTAACAGGAGCAGGTACATCAGAGACAGTGAGGCCGACTCAGGGTAGGGCAGAGGTTAGAGCTATTGTGCATAGGGTCACTATGAGTTGCAGTTGACTTGATGGCACATAACAACAACACAACAATTTAGCAAAGTTTGATGGCACATTACAACACAACTAATTTAGCATAGCAAAGTATCTGAGTATATTGGAAAGTGAAAAGATATCAAGCAGAAGTGTCTCTTGCCTATCCTATTGTGTGTGTGTGTAAAAGAGATAGAAAGAGTAGGACTTTTTTAATAGGAACTTAGAAGAATTAAGATAGAGTCCTCAGAAAAGGAAACAATAATCTATAACTGTTATCTTGTTCTTGAAAAAATAAATAATGACAGATATCATGGGTTTTGTTTGGACCATTCACATAATAGAAAACAGTTTAAAAATAAAGATTATGCAATTTCATCATTAGCTTCTCATGTTTATTTGTAGTGATGATAGTATGATGAATTGGAAACACAAAAACCAGGATGAATGAATGAATCAATGAATGAAATGACAGTGATGGATGATCCAAAACCAATAACTAAGACTGTGTTAACCAGATAATTCTTAACAGATCTTGAGTTTATACTCTGGTAACTCAGAGTATGAGAACATCAAAGCCTTTTAGGTATTTAAGACAAATACTTGAATCAAAAAGAGGATAATATGGGTTGATTGGTTTTTATCACTTTCATATGGGCTGCAATATGTTGGTTTCCAATATGTATGTGTACACTTCTGAGATGCCTTTGACTAATTCCTTTAAATTCAGGACAAATTTATTTCCAACACCACGGAATATAATTTAGTATCAGAGTTCATCTTGAAGAAAGAAACTAATAGCATTTCTAATGTATTAAAGGTCTATCATATTTCAATCTATTTTCAAGTATACACAAATAGTGAGGAATGAACAAGAAAAAGATCATGTCAAGAGACACCGACCCCATGTAAAGTGTGTGTTACTCTTCTGATTGTGCTTTCCCATATGTAATAGAGAGAGAAGGTTGCAATTGGGTTCAGACTGTGATAAAGACTAGGAAAAGAATGCTAAAGAAGGAAGCTTTTACCCAATCCAGTGACACAGGATTTTATTGCTTGACACAGTTTGTTGAGCAGCCATGAGGCAATTCACAGTCTAGTACCTCTGGAAAATAATGAACTATGTGTGATGTGATATCAAATAAATGAAAGTTGGAATTGAGAGAATGCTTATGACCAGTCAATTGGAAAGATGTAAGAGTTTAGTTCTAGGTGCAAAACGATTTTAAGAGTGATGAGAATGTTACCCTCTGAGCAAATTTTAAATATACAAAGTATAAAGGTTTCCTTTTTGTTTGCAGCAATGAAATGATTTTTCCTGATAAAGATCAGAATAAAATGGGGGTGGGAATTAAACAGTAGAGAGCAAAGTAATTGAAAAATGAGTCATGTAGATTGTCATTCTTCTGAGCATATTCACTTTGCAATTTTGCTTTTACCATTTATCCAATTAAAGCAGAGATTTAATTTAGAAAATTTTGTTTGGAGACAAAATAAAACTTCAAAGAAACTACAGAAGTAAAATCAGAGCTTCAAAGACACCCCTCTGAGTTGATTAGATGCTATGCATGTTTATTTAAAACACTTAATGACCATCTAACTAATGATTAAAGCTTATAAATATCATCTAAACAGGTTAGGCAGTTGTAAGTTTATGTAGGAGTTCCTTGCAGGGATTTTCCTTCAATATTATTTGAGCAAGTGTACCTTTATACATATCTATTGGTGGGGTATAACAGGTGTCAAAGATAGATGAATATTTATATTTTAAAGTACCACATTCTGCTGTTTTCATTCAGTGATGCTATAACTCACAGGAAAAGATGGATATTTAAAGTTCCATCAGTAAGTGAAAAATCCCAATAACGTGAGAATTTGCAGTGTATCACATTATAATTTGTGTATTTTGAAAATATAAAGTGTATTCTGAGAATCATAGCTTTACTATTAAATTATCTTAGGAGATTCATGGAATATTTAAAAGTCAGGAGGCTCAATGCTGAGAAGAAGAGCCTGTTTTTGAAAGATTAGGGACTACAATTTTTAAACATACAAATTCACCCTTAAAATGTTAATGGATTTTAATAACAAATTATGATCCAAAATCAAGTTGTTGGCTCTCAGAAAAGCTTATAATCATCTCAGCTAATGTGTAAATTAAGCCACCCTCTTCAGGTCAGGTCCTGTTCAAACAACTGATTGCATTTCCAGATTTCCTATAATGCAACCCCAACTCAGGGCAAAAGTGTTTTGCTGACCTCTTGATGATAATTATTTTTTTTTCCTTTTGCTGAAAAGCCAGGCATCATGCTTTATTTTGTGGGACAAGACCCTGAGCTGTTTTATTTAGAATGTGAGCCCTAACTAAATGTGTGAGCATGTGTACCTTTAAAAATATTCGAAGGAGCCAGGAGGGAAGAAACATGACAGAGTCATCCTTAAGTAACCAAAGAGTAATGAGAAGTGGAGAAATATTGAATCTCAACAGACTGTGACTAAATGTTTTTAAAAGTCTTAGAAGACTGAAAGGTAAGAAAATAACCAGATTCTCCAAGAAACACTAACTTGTGTTTAAAAAGTACACTTTTTGTCAACTATTTATTTGTTCATCTAATAATCGAGAAGGATGGGCAGTCTCCTCCCATGTGATTTACTGCCTCTCTAAACCTCTGGAGGACTAGCTATGAGTCACTTCTGACTCAATACCACATAACAACAACAATTAATGGAACATATATTTATAAAGAACTCAGCACATGTAGCAGGTTATAGTAGATAAACAAAGGGTTGACCAAGACTGAATGGCAATTGGCTTTATTACCAAGAAGCCTATAAATAGTGTAGACATGAGGAAGAAAAAAAAAAAGCAGTAAATCCCTAAGTCAATACTGAAGGATTTTCCTAGCAGAACTACTGAAGGTGCCATGGTTTTGCACTGGGCTGCAACTAAAAGATCAGGTATTCCACAGGAAGAAGATGTGGCAGTTGGCTTCTGATGGTGGTACTGGTATTAGGTGCCATCGAGTCGAGTACTCATAGTGACCTTATGAACAAAAAGATCTGAACTCTGTTTTATCCTGTGTCTTCCTCATATTTTCTGACACATAAGAGCCCATTGTAGCAGTCACCATGTCAATCTACCTGGTCAAGGTTCTTTCTTTCCTTGGCTGACACTCCACACTTCCAGCATCAGTCCTCCTCCAAGAAATAGCCCCTTCTAGCAACAAGCCCAAAGTATGTGAAATAGAGACTCATCATTATTGCCTCCAAAGACCGTCCATGGGATGTTCAGTATACCCTTGAAAACCCTATGTGGGTACTTCTACTTGTCGTATAGAGTCACTATAGAGTTAAAATCAGCTCAGTGCCAATGAATTTGATATGGGTTTGAGTTTTTGTTTCACAACCTCAAAGACCCATTCTCCTTCCCTAAGTCTAAGCACTATAATCAAGTATTCAAATAATAGCTAGCTCTCCCTAGTCAAGTATTTGCTTGGTCCTTGACCATCAGCAGAGTGTTTATTTCCATAGTCAATTATTATTAGACTCTAAGCAACCAGCAAAGGACTTACTTTCAAACCTCTCATAGATTTGGGTGCAACTATAAGCTCTGAGTCATGAGTGAGTAAAATTATTATTTATGTACCATTTCCTCTGCCTTGGATTCAGATAGTAAGGGCACTTTTTGAATATGCTTAACAACTCTTATTTCCTGAGAGAGAAAATTCTATTTGGCTTCAAGACCTTGCATTGTTTTTCCTGTATCCTTATTTAGTGACTCTTGGCTTGCACCTTGACTAATCTGGTTGTGAAGCAATAAAATGTTAAATTGGAAAGATTTCTTGAGTTGACTTTGAAAGAGATGGAAGGGATAGATATTCTGGAGTTGCAATGTATGTGTGGAGACAGAGTGAATAAGACTAAACACGGCAAATGAAAATAACTCATTGATTTGATTAAAGTAAAAGGCACTCACTAACTGAATGGTGAATAATGAGGTCTAAAGGACTGTCATTTCCAAAAAAATAAATAAAACTTGCCTCCAGAAACTCTTTCAAACTCTCTCAAGACTCGTTCATAGGGTTGTCATAGGTCATCTACGATCTGCGGCACTTAACAACAACAACAAAGGATTGCAGGATCACGATCATTCAGCTTTGTGAAAGGGTCCAATCAGTCATGTAGTCCACTTCTCTTCCCCATTCATGGCTCAATAGTAACAAACAACATCAGTTCCCAGGCATGAAACAGGGTTTTGAAAGCGGCTCCTTTCTGTAGCATCCCCTGAACATACCTATCTTATATATGTACTGAAGCACCTGCCAATCTTTTTGAACTATAACCTCCGATTTAGCATCTCTGGTGTGGAAATGCAAATTCTTAGCAGAGGATTGAACTGGAATGGACCAATGTGAAGTATTGGCATACATTACATCATTTGCAATAAGTAGCCATGCAGTTGCTTAAACAGAAAAGTCACTACCTCACAAAGTCATATATTCCTCTTTTTTTGTATACAGCTCTGTTGTTGTTGTTATGTGCCGTCGAGTCATTTGCGACTCATAGCGACCCTATGTACAACAGCCCTAAACTGTGCTCTATCCTGTGCCAATCTCATTGCCTCTGACACACCCAACCCAATTACCCCAGTCACTGAATCAATCCACCTCATAGAGGGTCTTCCCCTCCTGCGCTGTTCCTCTACTCTACCCAGCATGATGTCCCTCTCTATAGACCTGTCTCTCCTTGCAACATGCTCAAAGTATGTGAGACGAAGCCCCAGAATCTTTGCCTCCAAGGAGTAGCCTGGTTTAACCCTCTCCAGGATGAATCTGTTTGTTTTCTTGGCAGTCCATGGTACATTCAATACTCTTCTCCAGCACCACAGCTCAAAGGTGTCAATTCTCCTTCTATCCTCCCTAGTCATTGTCCAACTCTCTGATGCATAACAAGTGATTGCAAAAACCATGGCCTATATCAGGCGCACCTTTGTCTCCAGAGAGACACCGTTGTTCCTGAGTACTTTAGAGAGTTCAATCTGGTGGCCTAGTGGCAAGAAGCTGTGCTGCAATCCCGAAGA
The DNA here is from genome assembly GCF_000299155.1 of Elephantulus edwardii. Lineage (NCBI taxonomy): Eukaryota > Metazoa > Chordata > Mammalia > Macroscelidea > Macroscelididae > Elephantulus > Elephantulus edwardii. The sequence goes on along the minus strand of NW_006399782.1, from coordinate 17,940,618 downwards.
CAGGTGGTTCGAACCCACGAGATGCTCTGCTGGACAAGGAGGAATCTCCTCCTGTGCCAGTCGGATCCAACTTGTTGACACACAACGAGGGAAAAAAAAAATAAAGAACTAACCACGACTGGGACAGGAACATTGATACAGCTCTAAAAAAAAAAGTCTTACGCAGATCTAAAATCCAACTTCTACATCATTTCCAATTAGTGGTTCAAGTTTTATCATTGCTAGAAAGAAAAAAATATGTGCAACTTGTGTGATAGCTCTCCTTTGCCATCATTAAATGAACTTGCTTAGGGCATTTAGCTTGTCTGGAATCTCTCATGATTTCCACTCCTCACCTCCATCTACATTATTCCATAATGGATCTTCTGTAGTTTGGCCATATTCTTTAATTGTTGCGCCCATAACTAAAGATGTAATTCTTTTTCTTTTTTTTTTTTTAAATACGTGAGCTTATTTATTTGCCACACATAGGAAATTCTACTTCTGACTGGATTCGGATTTGGAGGTAGAAGCTCTCAGAGAGGACAGCCTCCGTCTCTTGGCGATCTGCTCCTGGCGTTTGTCTTTGGCCTCCTTCATTCTCTTGGCCAAAAGCTTAGCGTACTCTGCAGCCTCCTCCTTATTTTTCTTAGTGCGCTGTTTCTTCAGCGAAATGCGCCGGCGCTTGTGCTGCAGGACGCGTGGAGTAACAAGACGCTGAATCTTGGGCGCTTTGGTCCTGGGTTTCTTGCCTTCTTTGTTTAGTGGCTTTCTCACAACATATTGACGGACATCATCTTCCTTGGAGAGGTTGAAGAATTTGCGAATTCTGCTGGCTCTCTTGGGCCCCAGGCGACGTGGCACAGTGGTATCAGTCAGTCCTGGGATATCCTTCTCCCCTTTCTTGACAATGACCAAGTTGAGAACACTCAGATTGGCATCCACAATGCAACCCCGGACAGATTTGCGCTTCCTCTCTCCGGTTCTCCGTGGTCTGTAACAAGAGTGCCCCTTACTCAGCAGCAGACGAACTCGGCCATGGGTCAAGACACCCTGCTTCATGGGGAAACCTTGCTTGTCGTTTCCACCGCTGATCCGGACAACATATCCCTTCCACTCTTCACCGAGGGCGTCCGCAGCAACTTCTGTGGCCATTCGCTTCTCATAAAACGTCCTAAGTTTGCGTTCATCGTCCACCTCAATGAGTTTCTGGCAGCCAGTGGCTGGGAAAGAGATGTTCAGCTTCATGGTGAAGCAGACGACAGCTCCAACAGCACCACGAAAAAGAGCTAAAGATGTAATTCTAAATGCTCTCTGATAAAGACAATAAAGAAAAATGGCATTCATTGCACTTGTTTTAAACACCAGAGGCTTTGTAACTGCCTAGGGTCAAATCAATCAATCAATCAATCAATCAACCAATCTTTTTTTTAGTCCTACTTTATTATATAATGTCAATTACTCTTGCATCATGTAGGAATTATCATAGCCATGGAATAATCTAGAGGCAAAACGGTTTGCTACTATATAAGACCTTTTACCTCTATATTATTCCATAGCCATGATATTTCCTATATGAAATACGACTCATTGACTTTATATAATAATGCCAGACTGCAAGGCATAGTGGTAAGGAGTTGTGCTGCTAACCCAAAGGCACTTGGTTCAAATCCACCAGCTCTTTCTTGGAAGAAAGATAAGAGATTGCCTCCCATTTGATTTACTGCCTCTGAAAACTCAGTGGAGGGTCAGCTATGAGTTGGTTCTGACTTAGTGGTATAAACAACAACCAGATAGCCTAATCCAAGAAGTAGAAGGGAGAGATGCAAGGAACTATTTTAAAAAAGTCAAACATCTTAGCAGAAGTTAGTTAAGGAGTTCTGGTGGTATAGTGCGGTACATGCCAAGCTTCTAGATAAAAAAATTGGTGAGCTTTTTATATCTACAGCTGCTTCACAGGACAAAGGTGGACACTTTCCACCTATTAAGATTTATAGCTTCAGAAATCTGAAAGAGATCACTGTCTGCCAAACTCTCTGTGTCCTAATTGGTGGGTTAAACAAGACTAGTAATAATTTGGATAGGAATGGCAAGTAGGGAAAAATTGTGATTTTACTGATTAAACTTCAGTTTAAATAGAAGAATCAGGCAGGTTTGTTGGGGAGAAGAGAGTAGGGAAAAAAATAATCTTTCCAGTTCTGTGGAATTGCTCACAGTTTCTGATTCACTAAATGGAAAAAAGTAGAGACAAAAACTACTTTGGAAATAGATCATGTTCAGATGCAGACTGGAACAGGAAGAAGAATGCTTGTTCTTATGCACTGTTCAGAGCCATCATGGGAAAGGAACAGATGGCTTGGTGGTTAAGATAAGCACTTAAAGTGAGGCTGTTCTCATCCTAAGCTTATTCCAAGCACCCAAGTTTCTTGAATCTGCAATATGACATTGGAAATATCACAATCAGGAAGCTTTCAAATGAGATTTTTTGGCACTTTCTGAGGCAGTTGTATTCTCCAAAGACTGTTTTAATTAAGACTCAGGAGATTAATTCTCACTGCTGGTGGCTGTTATGGGATGGGTCCAAACGGATAAATCCATGCAGGTAATTGAGCCAAAACACTTTAATATCAAGGCACATGGATTTATGGTTGTTTTCATCATCAAGCCAGTAGAGCTCAAGGAAGCATGTTTGAAAAACAACTGCTAACCTTCCAAAAACTAAATACATTAAAGAAAGCATTTCTGTTATAGAAGAGAGACTGGTAGCATATGGGAACTTATATCTGTCCTCAGTTTCCAGTTCTTTTAACAATAATTGACTTTGGACAAATCATCTAATCCTTTCAGTTCTAGTTTAGAATTCATTCATAAATATATATCGTTTTGCAACCATTCTTTCCAAATTAATTGCTTACTATGTTCTTCACAAATAACTGAGTGTGTTTATAGTCTAGGAGAAGAAGTGACAATGGCTTGCAGTGATTTGGTCTTTGTTTTAAAGTGATTCCATGTGCTCAATACTGTATTACACGTTTTACACAGTGTTTGCTCATTTATTTCATATTAAAGCATCACAAGTATAATAATATCTTCAATTACAATTGAGAAAATTAAGAAATGGAGATTTTTAGTAACTTGGTCAAATGGAAATCAGGTATTGATAATAATCACACTATTAATCTCATCATTTGTATCACATTGCTTATACTTAAGTGCTGGGATGGGAATACAAAGAGACACCTACAGGGACACATGAGAGTCATCCAGCCAAGAACAATGCCCAGGAAGCAGCAACAATTCATAGGATTTGAGGAAGATTTGTATCAACATAGTGGTTTAGGAGCTACCACAGCTCATTTTAAAATTGGATGCAAATGAGAAATTGCAAAAACGTATAGAATATATTTTGTCAGATAAAAACGTTACTAACCAGTCTGCTAATTGGAAAACAAGAGTATGTGGTATAGATCAGGAGATCCTGGTGCTCAGGAGTGAAAGGCAAAGAGTGAGTAAAACTATCCTGTGTCAATATTGTTCTATATATTTTCCCTGGTGCTGTCAAGTCATATAGCAACCATATAACCAATAGATCTGTATCTTGTTCTATCCTTTTCCAGTCTCATAATCTCTGACAAACTGGATCCCACTGTTCACTTCGCTGTGTCAATTTGCCTGGTTGAGGATTTTCCTTTCCTTCACCATCCCTCCACCTTCTCAAGCATGATGTCCTTCTCTAAGGAATAGCCTCCAACGTAAGTGAGACGAAGCTTCACTATCCTTGCCTCCAAGGAGAACTCTGACTTCACCTTCTCTAAGACCTATCTGCTTGTTCTAACTATCCATGGAATATTCAGTACTCTTCTCCAGTACCACAACTGAAAGGCATCAATGTTTCTTCGGTCACCCTTATTTATTGTCCACCTCTCAAATGCATAACAAATGATTGATAAGAACATGGCCTGAATCAGGAGCACCTTGGTTCTCAAACTAACATATTGCTCCCCAATAATTTGGAGAGGTCCCTGACTGAAGATTTTCCCAGTGCAATAAGTCTCCTGACCTCCTGATTTTTGGATTGTGGATCCAAATAAGATGAAACTATTGATAGTTTAGATCTTTTCCCCATGTGTCACAGTCTGTCATTATTATCTTACATAGTATTTGATAAATTATTTCACACACAAGTTTTCTGAAGATGTTAGCATCTTCAAATGCATGTGAGAAAACAGTAGAATAATGATAGAAACAAACTCACTTTAAGTATTTGTCTTAATGCCAAGGTGGTTAAAGAATTGAGAATAGAAAAGAGTGGGATTTGCAGTCCATATAGCTTAGTCTCAAAGGTTAAACCTATTAATACCCTAGCCCTCCAGCACCATTCTGAGGAGGTACATTGAATAAGAAGAAATTGTCCAACTTTCTTCCTCAAAGCTACTGGGGGATTTGGAGTGGCCTGGATAAGCAGGGATTCTGCCATCAGAGTTCCCTTCCAAAACCAGCTGGGGACATAAACTACTGGGAAAAGAAACTTACAGACAAGACTCATGACCCTCCACTGTTCCAAACATGATGTCCTTCTCTAAGTACTGCCTTCTTCTGACAGCTTGCTCAGAGCACGTAAGATGGAGCTTCAGACTCTTAGTCTCCAAGGGACAACTTGGTTTCACCCTCTCCAGGACAGAAGTGTTTGTTCTCCTGGCAGTCCATGGTGTGTTCAATACTCTTCTCTAGCATCACAACTTAAAGGCATCAGTTCTTCTCCCATTGTTAGTCATTGTCTAGCTCTTCAATACAGAGCAAGTAATTGCAAAAGCAAGTAGCTTACATCAGGCACACCTCATCTCTAGATTGACATTGTTGCTTCTTTTTTCTAAAACAATTTATATTTCTGTCCTTAAGCCCTAGCGGGAAAATAAATGCTTATATGTATACATTTTAATATTTTTGTTAATTTTAATGAAAGTTTACAGAGACTATGGATTTCCAATTCATTCATTGTTTCACTTTCCTCCCTGCCCAACCTCCCTCCACTCCCAGCCCCCCACCAGTTCACGCTTCTCTTTGAAAAGTAACGGAAAAATTATTTCATTGTTATACAATCCTCGCCCCACCCCCCACCAAGTCCATTCCACTATGCAGCCTTCTTTCAGGACTCCTGTCATGACAATAATACCTAATCACATATTCCTTTTAAACAGTTCTCTCCCTCATCTGTTTCAATACAGTATACATAATTTATCCCATCTTTCTCAGTCTCTCCCCAACCTTGATGTCAGTCTCGTTTTACAACAGTGGAACTATGCAGTATTTGTCCTTTTGTGACTGAGATATTTCACTCAGCATAATGTACTCCAGGGTTACCCATTTTACATAATATTTCTTAAGCTCCTTATTTTTCAGTGCAGCATAGTATTCCATTGTATGAATATGCTACAACTTCGCTACCCATTCGTTTGTTGATAGGCAGTTAGGTTGTTTCTAGCTCTTTGCTATTGTGACCAAATCCACAATAAACATGGGTGTGCATATATCTGCTTGGGTGGCAGTTATGGTTTTTTTTGGGGGTATATTCCCAGTAGTTGGTTGGCTAACTGGCGGGATGGCTGGCATCTTGATGGTGGCTTGACTTGGTGGCAGTCAGGCAAGGGAAGTTTCTGGGTCCTTTTGGCTGTGTGTCACCATTCTTTTTGCTCTTCAAAAGTGGGTGTGCAGCCCAGAGCCTTAGACTAAGGGTAAGTAAGGGTGGAGCCTGCAGAAGGTAGCATAAAATCCTGTCTTTAATTGTTTTTGGTGAAATGTTCTTTTGGATCTTATAGCCCTGGTCTGTCCACTCGCTGTATAGAGAGGTAACTTGTGGTTATTGTGAAACTGAACACTGTGACAGTGATGTGTCAAATGCGAGAATGGTTACCTATGGTGGACAGTGTTTGGTGGCGCTCCCTGATTAAAACAAGCTTGGAAGCAGGAGTGGCATCCACTTCCAAAATAGCTTGCTTCTGGAAACCCTATGAACCTGGAGAAAGGACAAAAGTTATACAAGTGTCCAGGTCTTTTGTTCATAGGGTCGCTATGAGTCACCTACAACTCGATGATACATAAAAATAACAATGATTCCCAGTAGTGGAATTGCTGGGTCAAACGGTATTTCTATCTGCAACTTTTTGAGGAAGTACCATACTACCTTCCTTAGTGGTTGCACCACTTTACGCTTCCATCCACAGTGAATAAGGGTTCCAGTTTCTCCACAACCTTGTCAGCATTTGATGTTTGCTGCTCTGCTAAATTTTGCTATTCTTACTGGGGTGAGATGATATCTCATAGTTGTTTTGATTTGCATCTCTCTTAGAGCTAGGGATTTTTGAACATTTCTTCATATGTTTGTTTGCCATCTGAATGTCTTCTTTGGTCAAGTGTCTGTTCAAATCCTGTGCCCATTTTGTAATTGGGTTGTTTACCTTTATCTTATTGTGGTGCTCAAGTATTTTATAAATTCTAGGTATTAGTCTCTTAGGGAGGCCATATATTTATTCATTTTAATAAAATATCTTATCATTTCTCCTGTCATGTGTATAGATCTGCTTTGTGTATATGTATGCATAAGAGTGTGTATGTGTGTGTGTGTGTGTGTGTGTGTGTGTGTGTAAAACAAAGGATAAGAATGAAAAATATTTTGCATAATATTTCTTAAGCTCCTTATGTGATGGCTCCAGTCATAAGAAGTTGCACTGCAATCCCAAAGGCATGTGGGTCAAATCCATTAGCTGCTCCATGAGAGAATATGGGAAATCCCCACCTATGCAATTTATTACCTTTGAAAACTTGCTGGAAGGGAAGCTAAAACTTGGTTCAGACTCAAAGATCACACAACAAGAACAAAAAAAGAAGTACACATGCACAAGAAAAGTAGGGGGTGGGAGAGAAAGAGATAAATAGAATCAATGACAAGAAACCAAAGGAGTTGAATTGGAACAGGTGCTAGTGTATATCAGAAGAAAACTTAGGAGTCCTTGGAAAAGAGAACATCGTGACATAATACATATTATGTGGCAAGCATCGAAAAAAGAGTACAATTTAGGTACATCAATTATTATTTTCTTAAAAGACATCAGGCTTGTTGTGTTTTGGATCAGCCATTATGTTTGCACAGGCAACATTTCTTTAGGCGTTCCAGGATTTTTACTTATCAAACTGGAACAAAGGAATGAGAGAAGGGTTTGGGGGTCACTTATCTACTGCTATAATCAAGCATGATGAATAGGAAAACAATTTTGACAAAGGCAAGATAAATAGACATGCGGCAGAAAATGAGCATTAAATGAGATTCAAAGAGAACGGTTCCGGGCCTGTTTCTAAGACGAAGAATATGAGGAAGAAACAAAAATAATTCAACCATTTATTCAAAATACATAAAGGTTTTTGTGTTTTTTTTTCTTTACATACACTATTCATTTAATCTTAAAACTGACCAGGATAAGTAATTAAGCCCATTTCTATACAAGAGAATTGAGATTCAGTGAAATAAGTAAATTTTCCAAGTTAATGCATCCAATAACTAACGGAAATGAATCATGGACCAAGAACATTAGGATTCCAAATTATGGCCCTTTTTGCTTTGCTAGTTTGCCTCCTAACTAACTAAACTCTCTGGGCTGCCACCTCTAAAGTGAGATAGCTCAGCTAGGTTTTAGGTTTCCAATTGTGTTTTGTTTTTGTTTTTGTTTTTTTTTTGGGGGGGGGTGTCAGCATGTATGAGAGAAGCCTTAATGAACAAAGTTCTTTGATAAAATAAACATGTCATGTCAGAGCTATAGTAGAATGAAGTACCAGTGAAGTTCTTGATGTCTTATCTTTTTCCTCTCATGTTAATTTCTTAGAAATGTAAACATTCTTTGTATGTTTTAAAGATGTCATATGCAATAGTCTGTGATCTTAACAGACAACGTGTGTATGGAAAGGAGGAGGGCCGCAAACATTGAACATGGTCTTTTCCTACTGTTCCTCACAAAATACTGTTGGGTAACAATTTCACAGTATAGTGATTAATTTCTTTGAAAATATTAAATATCTGTTATGAATTGAAAAGATCCTTGGTGATTTGACTGCTAATCTATAGGCTGGTGATTCAGCTGAAGTAAAGATTTAGTGATCTGCTTCCACAAAGCCTACAGCCTTTCCATTCTGTTATATGGGGGTACTATGAGTCTGAATCGAGTTGATGACATCAATAGAAACAATAGGAGTTGGATACTCTTTGCAGAGCTAGTGACACAGCGCATACAGCAGTGTTACATAACATCCATTAAAAATGTCACTGTTTTTATGCGCTGTCCCTTTGGAACTAACTCATAAGCTAACCCTCCAGAGGACCTCCAGGTTTTCAGAGGCTACAAATCACAATGGGAGGTGATCAGTCATTACCCTCCCAAGAAGCATCTAGTGGATTTTAATCATATGCTTCTGGCAGTGTAACTCCTTACCAAAAGACCACCAAAGTACCTCCCTGGCCTGAGTTCCACTTATAATTCCACCACAAACAAGCAATGTAATCTTGAGCATTTCTCCTCTTTAGACATGACTCTTTACTTGTGAAATGAGCATGCGTGCACTCTCAGTCCCTTTCCAGTTGTGACATCCTATTTTATGACACAAAAAACAACCTCAAAAATAATTTAGATACTGTTTCATTTCCACATTGCTGAATATTATAAGCTGACAGATTCTTGCCATGGGTTTTTTTTAAAAATACCTATTAATTTTGTGCTTATTTTTAAAGTTTTCCTCTTCAGGGCATAAACATATTTCTATATTTGTCACTTGAAATGTGAAGTAGACAAAAGGGAAGAGAGTTTATATATGCAATATTTCATCTTAGTTTTGGTGGGTGGAATTTTGGTCACGGTGGCTTCATAATAAGAGCTAAGTTTAAAGCTATGTTTAGAAGTGTGTGTTGGGGTATCAGAAAAGGAAGAACAGAGAGGTCAATATGTACTCATTCACCAATGCCAGGGATAGGCCAGGGATGGAACGTACTTTCTTTCTTGTCTATACTGCTCTCTTTGGTTTTGTGTGTTGCTTGTCTAATCTTTAATTCACTTACTCTTTGAATGTCACTCATATGTCTGTGTTTCTCACTTGAAAGCCCTCTTCTCAGAATATTGAAACAAATGAAAAACTATTCTTCAGTAAAATAGTTACAATGAAAAGCAAGTAAATTAAAATATAAACACAATTTTAGATGTTTAGTAAATGGTAAATATCAGAAGGGTTAAGTAATTTGTTAATCCTACAAAAGTATACAACTATTTGAATGAGTAATGGAAATTAAAAAAACATAGTGACATTTTTTGGTATTTGTAGGAAAGATAAACATAAATGTATTCTCTTATAGAGATGAGTAAAGGGAAAGGAAATAACTACTAAGGGAGTGATCAGCAAGCTAGTACCAAAACAGGGAAGACACAAAGAGGTATAGAAAGACTAACAGAAGTCAGGCTTACTGGAAAGAAGTAGAAAGAGTTTAATTCTATTGTTATAATTAATTAATTAATTATTATAATCGGTATTCAAAATGTTAATGAAAAAATGCATGTAAGTGTCTGAATGAACTCTTAATTTTGCTTGGTAAATCTTGACTCAATAACAATATAAAATGAGGAAAAATAAAGTTAACTATAGTTATGAATTGATATCTTTGAGCTGCAGTGCTGGAGAAGAGTATTGAACATACCAAGGACTGCCAAAAGAAGTAACAGCTCTGTCATGGAGAGGATAAAACCAAGATGTTCTTTGAAGGCAAGGATTTTGAAGCTCCACCACATATACTTTGGGTACTTATTGAGGAGAGACCAGTCTCTAAAGAAGGTCATCGTGCTCAGAAGGGTGGAAGGATAGAACAGGAGAGAAAGACCCTGATGAGATGGATTGACACAGTAACTGGAATAATGATGCTCCGTATGTTAGAAGCAGTGAGATTGCCTCAGGATAGAGCTGAGTTCCTATGAGTCGGAGTTGATTGGAAGGCATATAACAACCAATGAGTCACCTGCAACTCATAGTGACCCTATGTACAACAGCCCTAAACCCTGCTCTATCCTGTGGCAATCTTATTGTCTCTCACACACCTACCACCATTATCCCAGTCACTGAATCAATCCATCTCATCGAGGGTCTTCCTCTCCTGCACTGTCCCTCCACCCTCCCAAGCATGATGTCCCTCTTCA
>NW_006399782.1:17919204-17925319 GCF_000299155.1 Elephantulus edwardii | reverse complement strand
GGCACATAACAACAACAACAACAGATTGATCTTGTTTTGTATGCCAAGCCAATTAAATTTTATATGTCATTATGTACTGTTGAATCAACCAACTCATACTTGACCCTCCAGCAGGGTTGCAGAGGCAGTAAACTCTTCAGGAGAAGATTGTCCATATTTTTCCTATGGATTTGCCTTTGGGCTCACAAAGTAGCCTTTTGCTATTAAGCCACCAGAGCTCCCTAAATATTACATTGTTGTTGTGTGCCATCAAATCAGAACTGACTCATAGCTGACCCTCCAGAGGGTTTTCAGAGGCAGTTAATCATACAGAAGAAGATTGCCTATCCTTCTCTCACAGTGCAGCCTTTAGGTTTGAACCATGTCTTTGCGGTTGCAATGCAGCTTCTTACCACCAGGCCACCAGAGCTCCTTAAAATGGATAAGAATAGGAGTGCTAATGAAAATATTTATAGGTTATCATGTTAAAAAGAAAAGTACACCATGAAATGGCACACATATAATTCTGTCAAGTTTGTGTTCAAAGACTTGAACAAAATATAAACAAGTAAAATTAAAAGTTTTGTTTTATTATGAATAATGTGGTGTTATTTGGATGATTTTATGAACCTGCTATATTATGTTTCAGGAGCTCTGGTGATCTTTGAGGAGGTCTAGTGATAAGGAATTGTGCTGCCAACCCAAGTGCATTTGACTGGAATCCACTGACTGCTCTGGGGGAGAAGATGAACTCTATCTTCTCGTGTGATTTAAAGCTTCTGATAACCCACTGGAGGTTCAGTTATGAGTCAGTTCCTATTTGACAGGTCATAACAACATAGAGTGTTGATACTATAGCTCATTTGACAGTAAAAGAGCTCCCATCTATAATGGTATTTTGATTGAATACAACAGTGTTTAACTACAAGGGAAGCTTCTTAAGGTTTATGGCAGTCCCAACCCTACGGCGTGGCTGCGGGGATTTTGACACTTTGCATGTCCAAATGACACGGAGGATTGTATAACCTTTGCAAACTGCTGATACTTTCACAGTTTTAATTCTTTTCTCTACAGGGATCTTTTGAAAGTGGCTCCTATGCTGATTTTATAAATTTTCATTTTCCAACTTTCCCCCTCAGTCTCTTTCTAATGAACTTTCTTTAAAAAAAAAAAAATCTTTCCTGAAGTTTCAAGTCATAGTTCTACCTGTGGGTATGATTCCCCATGTGTGGATGTCAAATTTAATTAGATTGTGCGCTCTGTTACTTAATGACTCAACTAGGCTTACAAGCCCAAGATCATAACCTCCCTGCCAGCCTGCAGAGTTGGTTATTTCAAGGAACTACTATTCATGTTATCCAACCATAATGATTTTAAACCAAGGCCAGAAAATAATAAAAATAGTAATGCACACTTAATTAGACCCTTCACCTGAGGATCCTGAAGCATTTTACAACATTCCTTCACTCAGTCATTTGCATAACACATCTAAGAAACAGGTGAGAAATATTAAAATTTATACCTCTTAGGGCTTCTTGGAATAGCAAAAAGAAACCAAACCAAAAAACTACAGAATCATCTCAAGCTCCATCCTATTTCCTCCTCATATTAACTTTTCAACTCATAAATAACATGCTATGTACCTGGGTGTGTGTGTGTGTGTGTGTGTGTGTGTATTTCCCCCTCCAAAAAAAAGAGGCTGACAATCATGCATTTTATTTCCTTTGTAACTGAGATAATTTAGACTTATGGTGACTCATGCGTTCAAAGTAGAAATTAGCTCCATAAGATTTTCATGGTGAACAGCTTTCCGAAGGACCTCACCTGGTTATCCAGGTCATTATGGTGAGTATGAACCACCAAGCGTTCAGTTAATAGCCCGGCACCTAACCATTTAAGCCCAGCACCATTCAACGATCTTCTAAATAATAACTGTAGAGTCAATTATAATTCATGATAACTCCATGTGCTCCAGAGCAGCCCTATACTCTTATATGGTGTTGCTGTTAAATGCCTTCAAGTTGATTGTGACTCGTAGCTAACTTGTGAATGACACGTCTGAAGACATCCATATTGTTTGCCATCCTCACCATCTCTGACACTCTAGGACCCACTGCTTTTGTCACGACACAAAATCATGTTTTCAAGATTTGTGACCTTTTGGAAACTTAGCAGGCTTTCTTCCACTTCTCAGTCTGTTTGAATTGACAACTGGTTATATGTCACTCATTTAACTGTATGTATCACCAGGACTTCCAAATAGGCAAAGGGGATATGTTTTTCTAGGGACAAATATGTCCCTTTCCTTTTGAACACATAAGTAATGTCCTCACTTTCCATTTCCTTCTTAATTATTCTGCCCTAAGTAGAATAGTCTCATCCTGGGATTTCCATCCTTTCCAACATTATCCATAGTTTGTTATGGTACATACAGTCAAATGTTTTTGTATAGTCAATAAAATATCAATAAGCATCTTTCTATTATTCATTGCTTTCACACAAGATCCATCCAATCAGCAAAGACGGATAAGGATGACTAAAAAATATTAATGCCTTTGAATTGTGGTGGAATATTGAATATATTATGAACTGTCAAAGGAGCAAACCAAACAAATTTATTTGCATTAAATACAACCTGGATACTCCTTAGAAGCAAGAATAGTGAAATGCCCTAATATACTTGGGGCATGTAATCAGGAGTTACCAGTCCTTGGGGGGGGGGGGGAAGATGTTATGCTGGGAAAAGTAAGAGGCAGCTGAAGAGAAGAATAACGTAAAAAAAGATGGATTAAAACAGTGATTATGACAATGAATCCAGTATGTGAGAGATCATGAACAAGGTGTGAGATAAGGCAAAATTCTGTGTGGTGGTTCAGAAGATCATTATGAGTAATAAAGTAGGACACCAGAACTCCCATTAGAAATCCCAAATGGACTGGTACTAAAATCTAACCTTTAAAAACATTTAAAAAGTCGACTAGGCCAGGAATGACTTATTGAAGATACACAGTGGAAAAATAGTACCAATGATAATATTTACATACCTATAAGGAAGTCCAATTAATATAAGTATCATTCAACTTTCTATTTCAATAACTAACACTAAATAAAGAAATTAAGATTTTTACCAACTTCAACAGTCTGAAATTGATAAAAGCCACAATCATAATTGAGTGATTGGCATATAACAAGGGGAACAAAAGATAATTTAGGGGGGAAAATATGATCGTGGTTACAAAAATTACTGCAGAAATCATATGATACAAATACTATTTTTCCCCCCAAAAAATTATGACTAGACGTAGAGTGGGGAGCTCTGGTGGCCTAAGGGTAAGAAACTGTGCTATAAGCCCAAAGGCACGCAGTTCAAATTCACCAGCTGCTTTGTGGAAGAAAAACGCTCAATCTCCTCTCATGCAATTAAATTGCTTCTGAAAACCCACTGCAGATCAGTTATGAGTGGGTTCCAATTTGATAGTACACAACAACAACCAGAAACTAGATTGAATGGCAGAAACTAAATTGACTAGTAACTGTGGGAAGAAATGGAAAAGTTCAGTATCATTGGAACAATGTCACAGGTCAATTTAACAAGTGATCACCAATTATTTTTTTGCAAGCTATAAAGAATGTATTGGTAATTATTAACTTAACATATTGAATATTTGAGTATTCATGGTATTACTTGATTTTTCATATGATTAGAAATATTTAAATAAAATGCTAAAAATAAGGGGTTATTTATAGTATGAATTCAGACCCCTAAATAGATATTTAATTTTATCTACTAATTTTCCAATGACTGTGGAAAAGTTCTAATCTCCACAATTTTTCCTTCAGTGTCAGGTGACTGGCTTATTTAATGTTTCCACAAATATATTCTGTACAATTGATCTGTGTGTCTTTCAAAAGAAAATTTAAAATTCTTTAAGCTATTTTCTCAAATATTCCATCCTCTTAGGTTAAAATTTAGCCAGAATAATAAACTCATAGCTTCACCCAAATGATTTCCAATTCTTTCTGAAAACTCATAAACTATTAAAGAGGACTGAATCGTCTAAATCTTCCCCTAACTCCACTATCCTAAGCCTTATATATCAGGTTGGTAATTTGAACACCTCACAGTAAGTGACCTCCTCATGTGAAAGCCTATCTTTTCAGTTTCTGAAAAGAACTGATTATCTACCTTGGAGGGACCACAGCAAAATTTAAATTTATTTATTTATTTTTACTACTACTAGATGGTGATCACAACAAAATTTGTTTTGTTTTGTTTTCTTTCTGGGCCTCTTTTGTTCTCATTCACTTCATGGCTGGTCTTTCCTAGAGGACACAACACTCAGTATAACTTGATTTCATCATCAAAGTGAGTTCTTATAAGTTCTCTGAGTGGCCCAGCCCTCTAACAGATAACATTTTTTGGTGACTCTAATATCACTCATGGCCCTGGTCACATGGGCATTTCAGATTCCTAGACTGATTAACATTCACTATTGGCAATTCTTTGTCCTTTCAATAATCTGCATGTGTGTAGACTGTATATATTATTGTTGTTGTTTTCAGCTGCCATCGAGTTGTATCTGACCTAAAGCAACCCTATGAATAATAAATCTGAACCCTATGCCATCCTCATCATCTCTGACACACACTAAACCCATTGAGGCAGTCACTCTTTCAGTCCACCTGGGTGGGGATCTTCCTCTCCTTTGCTGTCGATTGGAAAGGCATAGACCTTTCCAAGTCTGATGACCTTCACCAAGGTATAGCTTTTCCTAGCAACATGCTCAAAGTATGTGAGGTAAAGCTTCACCATCCTTGTCTCTAAGGAGCACTCCACCCTTAATCAACACCACCACTTGCATTTCTCTTAGGCAGCAGCTTTTCCCTCTTCCTCCCTCTGCTCTGTAACACACTGTTAAGTCAGAGATCATTTCTAGAAATGTTAACCCTATGTGCTTTCCTGTTTACTTCTCTGCCTTTATTACTCAAGGGACTAAAGGGTCTCTTCTTATTGAGAGTAAGCTTTGCCATTGTTTCTCTGTTCTGGGTTTTTCTAAAAGCAACTCTCCTCCATAGCAAGGCATCACAATCCTCAGAATTGCATGTTTAGGGTTCACTAAATGGGTCCCACAGTATGATCATTTTATGCTAACATATCATACATGCATCATTTTCCTCATAAAGGAGCTCTGGCGCAATAGTAGTGAAGAGCTTGCCTGCTAAATGAATACTCAGTGGTTGAACCTCACTACCCACTCCAGAGAAGAAACATGTAGCAGTCTACTCCCACAAAGATTACAGCCTTGAAAATCTTACAGGAAATTCTCCTCTCTCCTGCAGGATCATATGAGTTGGAATGTGCTTTATGGTGATGGCTTTGTTTTGTTTTACTTTGGTTTTGGATTTGTGGTTGTTGTTATATAATGCCAAAATTGGAACTTATTCATTGATGACCCTCCAGCAGGTTTTCAGAGGCTGCAAATCACATGGAAGGAGATTCTTGATCATTTGTCCATGAAGTAGCTGATGGATTTGAACCTCTTGCTTTTGGGTTGACAGTGTGCCTGTTTACCACTATGTGAGGCTTTAGACTTAGCTTCTGTAAAACTGCTCTTGGAGAGTTCTTGTGGCTTACTGGTAAGGAATTGTACTGCCAACCCAAAGACATGAAGCTTGAATCCACTGGCTTCTCTGTGGGGAAAAAAAAATATGGGCAATCTGCTTTTGTGCAATATACTGGCTTTAAAAAAAACCACTGGAGATTTAGTACAATTTGGTTCTGACTCAAATGTACACAGTAACAAACACTTTTTCACATAATTAGAATATTTTGATATTTCTGGTCTTAGTTTAACCACTCCATGCAGTGGATTTAGCAGATAACATAAGGAAAGTTTCCTTGATATATCCTTGTCACAGCAGGAATAAGAATATGCATGTATCCAGCATTTGTCAGTTAATATTTACTTCATTCACTTGGCTTCAAACTCTGTGTTCATCTCCTACATCATCATAAACCTAGCACAGTGCCAGATACATAAGAGATGGTTTGTAACTATTTGCTTAATGAAAGAGTGTAGCATACATTCAAATTCACCTAAAGCACAATGCAATATGAGAGAGAGAGAAAGAGAGA
>NW_006399782.1:17917353-17919104 GCF_000299155.1 Elephantulus edwardii | reverse complement strand
ACTGAATCAATCCATCTCATCGAGGGTCTTCCTCTCCTGCACTGTCCCTCCACCCTCCCAAGCATGATGTCCCTCTTCAAGGACTGATCCCTCCTTGGAACATGTCCAAAGTATGTCAGATAAAGCTTCATATAATCTTTGCCTCCAAGGAGCAGCCTGGCTTCACCCTTTCTATGACAAACTTGTTTGTTTTCCTAGCAGTCTATGGTATATTCAATGGTCTTCTCCAGCACCACAGCTCAAAGGCATCAACTCTCCTTCTATCATCCCTAGTCATTGTCCAGCTCTCTGATGCATAATAATTTCAAAGCCCATGCCTGTATCAGGCACACCTTAGTCTCCATACTGATATTGTTGCTCTTCAGTACTTTGGAGAGATATGACAGCAGACTTTCCCAATGCAATTTGTCTTTTGATTTCCTGGCTGCTGGTATCAACAGTGTTGACTGTAGAGCCAAACAAACTGAAGATGCTAACAATCTCAATCTCTTCCCCATCTATCATGATGCTACCAATCGGCCCAGTGGTGAGAATTTTTGTTTTCTTGATGTTGAGTTTCAATCTATATTGAATGGTGCAGTCCTTGACCCTCTGCAGCAAGCACTTCAGGTCCTCCTCAGTTTCAGCAAGTAGGGTTGTATTATCTCCATAATGCCAATCGTTGATAAGTCTACCTCCACTCTTGATGCCACATTTATCCTCATACAGCCTAGCCTCCTAGATAATCTGTTTTGCATATAAGATTGAAAACATCTTTGAGATGGGACACTTTCTTGGTTACACCCTTCCCAATTTTGAACCATGCAATGTTTCCTTGCCCTATTCTGACGACTTCCTCCTGGTCCAAGTATAAGTTTCGCATAGGCACAACCAAGTGTTCTGGTTTTCCCGTTCTTCTCAGTCAGTCACTGTTTGTTGTGATCTACACAGTCAAATGCCTTTGCATAGTCAATGAAACACAGATAGACACTTCTCTGGTACTCTCTGCTCTCATCCAAGATCTGTCTGACATTAGTTATAATATCTCCAGTACCATGGCCTCTTCTAAACCCAGCCTTCACTTCAGACAGTTCTCTATTGATGTGCTGTTCCAGTTGGTTTTGGATAATATTGAGCAGAATCTTGCTTGCATGTGGTATCACTGATACTGTTCAATAATTTTCACACTCTGTCTGATCACCTTTCTTTGGAATAGGAACAAATATAGATCTTTTCCAGTCAGTTGGCCAAGTGATTGTCCTCAAGATTTCTTGGCACAACTAGGTGAGCACATCCAGGGTAGCATCTTTTTGTTGAAATATATCAATCAGTATGCCATCAATTTCTGGTACCTTCTTTTTTGTCAATTCTTGTTCATACATTGTTTTATAGTTATATAAAAAGGAGTCACTGATCTTCTTGACCATATTAAAAACTACTATTGAGTGTATTCATTCCTTCAACAAATAATTATTTAGTACTTACATTATATCAAGAACTACTTTGAGTGATCAAAATATAACAGAAAAATTTTCAATAGCAATGAAGCATTGGAATGAATCAAAATTTCCAAATATAGATTGATCTTGCTTGCATGTGAAATCAATGACACTGTTCTATAGTTTCCACACTCAGTTGGGTCACCTTTCTTTGGAATGGGAACAAATATAGATCTCTTCTAGTCAGTTGGCCAAGTGGTTGTTCTCCAGATTTCTTGGCACAACTTGGTGAGCACATCCAGGGCAACATCTGTTATCTGAAATACTTCAATT
>NW_006399782.1:17895938-17908293 GCF_000299155.1 Elephantulus edwardii | reverse complement strand
GGAGGAGGAGGAAGAAGAAGAAGACATAATCTAGTAACTTACTTTCCACCCCCCTCATGGCACACACATAACATCAACAACAAGTAGGCAAATATAATTACAATAATAATTTAAAAAGATATAGACATTTTGGGAAGCAAAGGAGATTGCTAGGAGGAAATGATTGAGCTGAATGCAGCAAAAGATAGAACAAGGTTGTGTATAATTTTTTGGCAGGAGAATAAAAGCAAGGTTGCCAGAAACACAGGTCCACTCATTCAATGTACTGTCTATGGAGGTGCAGGGCTGTTTCCACATGACATCTTGGATGACAAACTAAACAATCCCACAAGTGGCAAGGAAGCAGACACTTAAGCAGAAGACTACTGCTATGATTTCCATAGGGAAGATTTCAGAGGGTTTCAGGCAGAACAAATTTGTTTGTCATTTTTAGATTGATATGAAAGCATTCTAATTTTAGAAACACTCAATATTGCCAGTCCTCTCTAACCATTCACTGTATATTGACTTTTAGCTTTGAGAACATGATGGACCCCAAATCAAACCAAACAATTGCCATCACATTGATTCTGTCACAGAGACTCATGTGCCACGAAGTAGAATTGCTCCACAGGGCTTCTTAGAGTTACTAGGAAATAAGACCACAAGTCATTCGTTCTTTCCACAAAATCACTGGGTAGATAGGAAATGCCTAACTTTTAGTAAATACTCAAACACCAACCATAATTTGAGCACAAACTTGAGCAAAACTTAAATAGAAAACTTAAATGGAAAAGATTAAACCTTCTATTCCAATATGCTGTAAGTCCTACACAACCACAGCTATTTTCAAATAGTTCAAATCTTGTTGATTTCTCAGTTACCATCTGACAGTAGATCCAGCGAGAAGTCCAGAGAGACACTGTATGAATAACCTTTTCCCCTGTAAAACACTAGTCCTGTCCCTGTTCTGTAGGCTATGTCAGCTTCAATTAAACAGTGGCTCAATCAGTGGGCAGACAGCCTTCATATTGTTACTATAGAAAGGTTGTTCCTTTGTGATTAAACCTTTTCCAGCTGTTGAGATATTCACCAATTGCTGCCTCAGCTCCTTGGAACACACTCGGCTTTCGTGCTCTGGTGCATTTACTGTACTAGTAATTAATGCCGTTAGCTTTGTAATTAAAAAAAAAAGAAAGTTTTTGCCTTTATACTCAGGGTGATAATGCTGCAAGTAAAAATTAATTAAAATGAGATGAATTGCCTTCAGTTAAACAAAACTGAAAGTGAAAGGGAGGCGGAAACTCAAGAAGAGTCTGTAGTCTTATAAATGAAATGAACTGAGGCTGGGCTTGAAATGTTCTCTTGACTCTTCCCTGTCAGAGTATGTGTTAATGGCATCTGAAACTATCAATTGGTGATGGCATGCAAATATATATATATATATTTTTTTTTTTTCTTCTCAAAATAGCTATGGGTCATTGTGAAGTCCCAAAACATGAACACTCATGTTTGTTCAAGCCCTCCCACCCAATTTTCCCCTACCAGGCTTGTCTCTTTGAAGTAATGGACTGTGAAATTGGCTTTTATATTATTATTAATTAGATATGATACTTGATTATTTCCTTAACACATAATGCAGTGAAACAAGTTTGGTTTTTTATTTACATGTGATCTTGGTAAGCTTAACTATTGATTTGTAAGAGAACTTAACTGAGATGATCTGACATCATGTCATGCTGACTCATGGGCCTGGCAAGAGCTAAGTTCTCCACTTTGTACTTCCTGGTGAAGCTGCCTCTTCAGAATTCAGTCTATGATTTCTATCTGAGAGTCACTGACCATTTTGAATTAGCAGACTGCATTTATGTCCTGAACTCCATCATAGAACACCAATCAATTAGCCAATAAACATATGCTTAATGAAATATTAGTGTGTTCCTTAGTATCATGTCAGGAAAAACATATCCTTTGTCTGCAAAGTATTGAACTACTAACAAAGGAAACAAAATCAACAATCTGGGTTATGCAGATGACACAATCTTGCTTGCTGAAACTGAGGAGGACCTGAAGGGCTTGATGCAGACAGTCAAAGACTGCAGCCTTCTATATGGACTGAAGCTTAACATCAAGAAAACTAAGATTCTCACTATTGTGCCCACTGGCAGCATCATGATGGATGGTGAAGAGAGTGAGATTGTTGACAGCTTCAGTTTACTTGGCTCTACCATCATCACTCTTGGTACCAGCAGCCAGGAAATTAAAAGACAAATTGAATTGGGAAAGTTTGTGTCAGAGAGCTTTCTGAAGTACTGAGGAGCAATGACGTCAGTCTGGAGACCAAGGTGTGCCAGATACATGCCATAGTCTTTGCAATTACTTGCTATGCATCCGAGAGCTGGAAAATGACTAGGGATGATAGAAGAGCAGTTGATGCCTTTGAGCTGTGGTGTTGGAGAAGAGTATTGAGAGTACCATGGACTGCTAGAACAAACATGTTTGTCTTGGAGAGGGTGAAACCAGGCTGCTCTTTGGAGGAAAAGATTCTGAAGTTTCGTCTGACATACTTTGGACATGTTGTATGGCAGAGTCAGTCCTTGGTGAGGGACATCATGCTTAGGAGGGTGGAGGGACACTGTAAGATAGAAAGACCCTCAATGAAATGGATTGATTTAGTGACAGGGTAATGGGGGTAGGTGTGTCAGAGACAGTAAGATTGGTACAAGGCAGAGCAGGGTTTAGGGCTTTTGTACACAGGGTTGCTATGAGTCACAGGTGACTCGACAGCACATAACACCACCACCAACACTTACCAACCCACACTTGTCATCAAGTCGATTCCCCATAGGGTTTCCTAGAGGGTAATTTTATGGAATGAGGAAGGGCTGGTGGTTCCTACCTGCTGACCTAAATGCTTAGCAGTCACACTCTTTAATTGCTGTGCCACTAGGGTTCCTTAGATCCTTTTTTTAGAAACAAGCAAATAAGGGCTAACAGTCCTGCCATTCTGGATAAAAAGAGAATTCTGTTAAAGAACAGGGACAGTGTAGGCCACAGAAATCAGTCATGACTTCGTGGTGAGAATGAACCAAAGAAAGGGGACAGAAAAAGGGTACAGTTAAGTAAAAAATATTTTTCATACTGGCTCAGTATATGCCATTTCTATGTATCTCACTCAGCAGTATAGGATAGAGGACAGCCTGTAAACTAAGGTGGAGTTTCTCTAGGACTTGTTTTGCATTCTAACATTCTCTAGCTATCTTCTTAGATCGTATCTGGTGTTCTAGTCACATGAAGTTGTATCACAAATCCCAAAAGCATGTGCTTGGAGTTCACAAGCTGCTTCATGGGAGAAAGATGGACAATCTCCTTTCAAGAGATTGTTTCTGAAAACCTACTGGATGGAGGGTCAGCTACGGGTCACTTCTGACTCTATGGTACACAACAACAACAACAACAAAATTCATTGAAGGAGGCTTATAGTGTACGGACCCGTGCTGACCTCCCAAAGGAAGATGGTTTGAGTTTACTAGCTGTTCTTTTGAAGAAAGCTGAGTAATCTCTTCTCATATGCTGTATGGCCTCTGAAAACTTTCTGGAGGGTCAGTTATGAAGTGATTTAAACCCAGTGACAATGACCTTGAGTTTTTGAGATACACTGATAGAGCCCTACCAGCAGAGTTGACAAGGTATTGCACTGCTAACAGAAAGGTTGTCAAATACATCAGTGACAAGGTGGGAGAGGGTGAGTGGTCTTCTCTCACCCAGATGTACAGCTCAGAAAACTCAACAAAGGCCTGTTGTGAGTTGGAATAGTCTTCACAGCAATAAGATACACTGTCAAAGGAGCCTGAGAGGCACAGTGGTTGAAGCACTGGCTGCGAACTGCAAGGTCAGTGTTTTCCTCTGAAAGAAAAATGTGGTGGTCTGCTTCTGCAGACTGCAGCCTTGGAAAACCTACAAGTAGCTGCTACTATGTCCTATCAGGTCACAGTGGGTCAAGAGTCAACAAAAAGAGAGTTTTGGTATGTATTTTTATCAATGAGAAATTCTATTCTATTCTATTCTATTCTATTCTATTCTATTCTATTCTATTCTATTCTATTCTATTCTATTCTATTCTATTCTTCCGCTCCACTCCATTCCATTCCATTCCATTCTGCCTGGTTTAGGTGGTATAGCACTGGTCTGTGCATTGCTGTAACTCATGGTTGCTTTGATGCTGAACACTGTGACACTGATGTGCCAAATGTGCTAATAGTTACCCATAGTGGATAGTGTTTGCTGGAGCTCCCCGATTAAAATCAGACTGGAAGCAGGAGTGGCATCAACTTCCAAAATGGCTTGTCTCTGGAAACTCTATGAACAATGCTCAGACCTTTCGTTCATAGGGTCACTATGAGTCATCTACACCTCAGAGGCACTTAACAACAACAACAACATCATTAAGCCTTGTACTTCTAAGAGGTCTTTACATTTTCAACCAGAAACACATTCTCACAGCTTGTAAGAGGGCGCGTTATAAATGTCATCTTTTGAATTTAGAGCTTTGGTGTTAGTGTGTGAATTAAGTAAAATTAGAGAAACACATAGTGAGCCAACAATGCTCCTTCATTTTCTGACTGTAGTACAAGAGGAGAAGCTAGACAGAAGTTTTAAAGAGAGTTTCACTGTCATATCATATTTGGGGCTATATTCCTAGCTTTCAGCAGGTAACAAACAGCTTTGCAAGGAAACAGACTTATTTCTTCTTCTGTTCTCAATCCTTAGATTGTAAAATGAGATTTCTTGTGTTCAAGAACTAAGTTGGTATTCTTGGTGCGAAACCATCCGTATTTGTGCAAGGGGAATTTGTAAAAGTCCTTTCAACCTAAAATGTTGAGAGAAAAATGTTCACTCAGTGCATTCGCTATCTAGATGGAAAGCTTGTTGACAGAGTGTTGAGCTCTACACTGGCTGCCTGGATATTTTAGACAGGCCTTGGCTTGGCTACGTAGCACCTGCAATTGCAAAGTGAAGAAAATCAATCTCAGCTCTGGCTAGTTTAGTCTGAAAAAGAGATGGCTTTGAGGAGCAGGGTGGGTTTTCTTTTCTATTTTTCTATTTTTTTTTAAATTTTAAATGCAGCAGGGTAGATTTGCTGCCCGAGGCAAAGAAGGTCCCAAGTCTCAGATGAACACAGGTCTTAAATACCAAGAAAGTAAAGCTATTAGGTTAAATGACCTAGCTGGGCTTTGATGGATGTCAAATGGGTGTCTGGGCAGCTGCTGAATTGTCCAAACTAGAGAGAAACTCTTACTGATAGGCAGTGTTCTTTTTCCAAGTTCAAAAGAAATGAACAAGCAAGGAAATGTATTCACCACCACTCGCTCCTCTTTTATGTAGTGTGCCGATGTGTTGTCAAGTTGTGTAGCACTGACAAAGCTCAGCTGCAGAGGTGAGTCTTCTTTCTAGCAGCCTTTAATTATTGCTTAGAACCCCATAGAAAAGGAAACAGTTATTGAAAACATCTGAGAGTAAATAAGGGAGGGAACCCAACATGAAGCTACATTTTAATTAAGAAATGATCAACTAGATTATACTTATGATTCAAGAAACGATGGCCATGAAGTAATGAAGTCATGTAGGGGGAAAATTGACTGTAATAGAAATGATAGCAAATTATAGTTTAAGGTGAATTGCTGATGTCCTGTGACCTCTACGAATTCCATGTGGCAGATCAATTTTTAATGGTCACATGGCTTTACTCGAGTCTTTCTTCCTAGTTCCAGAAGGCATAACAACATGCTCTGTGAGCAACAGAAAATCCTCCTGCTGACTGACTCATAGATTCTCCACTTGAAGTGCTGGACTTACAATCTGGTTCAAGCACAGAACTGCTGACTGGCAGCTGGCACCTGCAAAGCTACTGGCGCAAATACCTTAAAGCTTGGCTCTGAGCAACACACACACAGTGGTATCAGGGATCTTAAAGTTGGTTACACAGGGCATAACCTGTCTCTACGCACACTCTTCTTACCTTAGTTCAAGTTTCTTTTGCTATATACGTTCAATAGGGACTTTTCTCAGGTTGTTACAGATCTGATCACAGAGTCTATGGATTGGAGAATACAAGCTCATTCATTTTTCATTTTTACTTCTCTTGGGATATGAATGTTAAAAAAAAGAAGAAAGAATGAAAGGGCATACACAGAGAATAATTCATGAAATGACCAAATGCTGTCTGGTAGATAAGAATGCAGAACTTGGTAAAAGAGAAATACGATGGAAGACATGGTAACCAGCTGGGAGACAATATGCATTCATTCATTCATTCATTTATTTACTTATTGAAATGAGGAATTCCTATTAAGGAAAAATGATTTCTTATTTAAAATTCAATCAGAGTTAGAATCAATGCTGACCCAATTAGTTCTGATAGTGTGGTTTCATCATGAAGTGAATTTCATTCTAAAGGTATTACTTAACAATAATAAAAACAAGAACTCTTCTGAAAAATAAAACTTACCATTTATTTCACATTCTCATTTCTAATTCTCTACTCTTGAATTGAGGGCATGATTAGCTGGATTTCTGTATATTGCAAATGTAATCAACTATTTCATTTAGGGTTTTTTTTTCCTCCCCCAAACCATGCATGCTTATTGCTTTCTCACATTCTAAAATTTGTTTTGTGAAACACAGACCTATAGATGTTGATAAAACATAGATTCTTCGAGATAGTAATTTTGGGATATTTTAGGTATAATAATCTTTTGGGAAATGAATACCCTATAAAGATGTACTGAAGACTAAAAGAAGACCTATAAAACTATTTAAATCATATCAGTACAACTTTCTGAATATTAAATGGTTTTTCATGTAATATATTTCTAAAATTATATGATTTGGGATAGTGTCATTATAATGCATACAAAACTGACACTCAAGTAGTACAACATTTACATTCCTTGTTTTTTTGCTAAGATGTGTTCTTAACTTCAAAAGCATAAGTGCAAAGAAAGAGAAAGGTGGCTAAAGGAAAACAGAAAGAGAAAGAAAAGAAAGACTTACACCTAGACTTTCAACAATTTTAACTCCAAGATATATTACTTTATAGATAATAATAGAAATTCTATATCATTAAAGGTAAAGAAAATACCATTCGAATGCCTACTATAGGTCATTTAAATTTTTAGATCCATAATGTTATCATGTTAAATTATCAGAGTAATTATTACCAAAATTATCTTTTTTCCCACTGAGAAGACCAGAATAAATACTATATATATATTTCCTTATTATAGAAAATAATGTACCCCTAAAATTTGTATGACTGCTATGTTCTATTTTTGCAGTGGATTAAATAAAGGATTGAAGCATAACTCTCTCTTGCATTACATTAATCTGGACACTGTGATAAATTAAGATAAAATTAGTTATCTTAAACACTACTCTTTCACACATGTGTCCTCTATATGCAAATACTAGCAGGGGCGAGATTAAGTGTCAAGAAAATGTGCTTGGTGCTTTTTCTTATTAAACTACTTAGGTCGTTCTGGGCCTTTACTTTGTACTTCTGCATGTTGTTATTAAGTACCATCGAGTCACCTGTGACTCATAGCAATGCTGTGAGCAACAGTTGTGAACCCTGTCCGATCCTGATCCAATCTCACTATCTCCAAGCTGGATAGTGTTTGACAATCTATCTTGTTGATGGTCTTCTTTTCTTTCTCTGACTTCCACCATTCCCTGCATGATTTCTTTTTCTAACATAAGAACAGTCCTTGGGAAAAGTTATCCCTGCAAAGATGTAAGATCACAGAAGGGATGACCCCCCCCACAAGATAGATTGACTCAATAACTGTCACAAGGGGCTCGAGCATAGCAGAGATGGTGAGGACAGTGCAGGACATGACAAGGTTCAGATCAGTGCATAGCGTCACTATGTGTTGAAGTCAACTTGATGGTGCCTAACAACAACAACAATAGTTTTTGTTTAAAGTTACAAGTTTAAAGTTCTTTATCTTGTGATATTTGAAAGAAATGCAATTTGGGAATTTAAGAAATATTCAGAAAAAAACACACGTTTCTTTCAGTTAGATTGAGCGCTTATCCCCAACACCACATGTCTCAGATTCCTTAAGATAGATCGCGAAAGATAGATGTACATAGATAGATAGATAGATGTATGTATATATGTACATATTCCATCCTCAACATCTTGCCATTTGAAATAAGCCATTGCACTGTGTGGAAAGTAAAACTAAAGACAGTAGGATGCCTTTGTAAGGGCAACATTGAAAACATGTCGGTTTGAGGATAATTGAACTAGAATCCAATGTCTAGTCTTATCTTACTCTGTCCTTAAAATCCACTCTCCACTTCTCTCACAAAGACTTGAGCAAAAGAAATGTAAGCCTCTCATCAGCATCAGCAGCAGGACATGAAAAGAATATACTGTATATTAAGAGTTTGCCTTTTATCTTAATATGTGCAGTTTTTGTTCAGGAGGTTGGGAAGAAGGTGCAAAATGCAAGCTCGTGTAGCACATTTGTAAATCTTATTTTTCATTCGCCCTTCTTTTGTTTAGCCTGGGTCACGACAATGTAAATGGTAGTTGACAAGTAGATAAGAATACAAAACTAAAAGAGAGCAAGAAGCTTGCCAACTGATGCTGGGATAGAGAATAGCACACCCACCACAGTGCTGGGCACCTAATCCTCACATTCTTTTAATGAAATAGTATAGAGTTGTTGTGGTTTTTTTTTCTCTTTCTTTTTTCTCCACAGAATATCTATAGTCATCATCTTCATGTGTGTTAAGTCACCATATCCTGAGTACTTATACTGGTGTAAGGTCTTCATAGATAATGTTGTTATGTGATGTGGAGTCACCTGTGACCTATAGCGACCCCATGCACGGCAGTTCTGAACCCTGCCCTGTCCTGAGACAGTCTCACTAATTTCATCCAACACACCAGCCTCCATTATACCAGATATTGTATCAATCCATCTCCTCTGAGCTCTTCCTCTCCTGTGTTGTCCCTCCACCCATCCGAGCATGAGGTCCTTTTCCAAGGATCAGTCTCTCCTGGCTGTGTGCCCAAAGTATGTGACACAGAGCTTCAAAATCCTAGCCTCCAAGGAGAAACATGGTTTCACCCTCTCTTAGACTGATTTGTTTGCTTTCTTGGTGGTTTTATGGTGTGTTCAAGACTCTTCTCCAGCAGTACAAGCCAAAGGCATCAATTCTCCTTCTGTCATCTTTAGTCATTGTAATTGCAATGACCATGCCCTGAATTAGATGCACCTTAGTCTCTAGATGGACATGGTTACTTTTAAGCACTCTGGAGAGGTCCCTGAGAGTAGATTTTTCCCAGTGCAATTAGTCTTTTAATTGCCTGATTGCTTATGCTGAGAATGTTGATTGTGGAGCCAAGCAAGCTGTAATTGCTAACAACCTCAATCTCTTCTCCATCTATCATGGTGCTACCAATTGGCCCAGTGGTGAGAATCTTTGTCTTCTTGATGCTGCGCTTCAATCCATATTGAAAGTCTATACTTCTTATTAGACCTACTTTACTGAAGAAGACACTGACATTTAGATGTGGAGACTGAAGTTTAGAGAAGTGTTAAGTGGCCAGAGATCACTGAGGTTCATGATCTTAATTGCTGAAAAATCCAACAACACATAAAGACAATTTTCTGTGTGTGTTTTAGAACTGATAGAAGAATGGTGTCATGGGTACAGATGAAAGCTAATGTCTAAGGAATCATTTCAATAAGGCCTTAGAGCAGACATTCTCAACCTTAGCACTATCAGACATTTCAGGAGGAGTAATCATTTGTGGTGAGAGATTGTCCTGTGCTTTCCAGGATGTTCAGCACAAATCCAAGTTCTATCCATTAGATATCAATGTCACCTTTGCCCTTACTCCTACTCAAACTGTAACAACCAAAAATGTTTCAGTATAGATTCTCTGATCTAGAGTAATAATACATTTTCCAAGGGCACTATTTGGAATAAAGCCCTACTTCTAGTTGATGTTGTTAAATACCATTGAGTCAGAACTCACTCATAGCTGACCCTCTATTTAATTTTTAGAAGTCGTTAACCACAAGTTAGTGATTGCACATCTTTTGTCTGTAGGACAGTTGGCAGTGCAGCTGGTGAAGCAGTTGCTGGTTTCAAACTGCATGTCTTTGCCTTGGCAGCACAATTCCTTACGACTAGGCCACCTGACATCTGATTACCAGAAGTTCTAGAACCTATAACTTTACAGCTCTCTCCTATTAGTGAATGGCTTCCTCAAGGGCTCAATAAATGGCATGGTGCTCTTGGCTTTTTCTAAGCTAATCAAGCTGTTTTAGTAATTTCATCATCATTTTGATCCTGCCTGACATTTCTCAAAAATGAATGAGATTCTAGGACAGAAGCATTAAACAGGTGTAATTTTGAGAACATTTTAATGACCTTTTTAATATTCCCGAGTAATTGTGATGTGTTTGAATATCTATCCTGTTTGCTGCATATCAGGGGCCATGGCTTTGCAGACTAAATTTTCTGAGTCCACCTGTCTGTGGTCTACAATTAATTTGCAGTCTATTTAGGAAGGAAAGACATAAAGAAGAGGAAGGAACTAGCATGATTAATGTAACTGATATTACTGCCTTTCACACCTATAAAATGTTGAATATATATATATTGAATATATATATTTGCATCAAGTTAAAGAGAAGAAAATAGGAAAAATCTGATAAAAGAACAGTGTCTTATGCCTTTACTCAATGCCAACATAATGGATGGAACTATACCTTTTCCCCCATGTTGTCATGCAGTTTTCTAATATCACTTCCATGTGTTCAACAAAGCCAGGCTGTGAGATTCCATTTCACCTACCACTCACCTAAAATTAGCTATGAAATCATAAGCCTGACATCAAGGAATTTCATAGATATTATTATTTGCTGACTTCAGTAGGAAATATGTTCAATATAAAAATAAAATGATGACATGGCTATCTTTTTGGGAGTAAGGGAAGGGGAGCTGAGTGGCAATACTAAAGCACCATTCTACCTGCAGTCTTAAAAACTGAGTTGTGTTCTTTTATTTTTCCTCTCATCCCATACATCACCCTCCTACAGCCTATAACCATAAGCCAGCTGACAAGGTTTTGATGATTCACCAGGGCCGAGTGAATTCAACTTAGTTCTCCCCATGCAGCTAGGCAGACATAGAAGTACAGCGGCAGACATACATTTATGGCATGTCACTTGTGATGGTGGAAGTCTAGAATAAAGTGAATCTCATCCTGATTTTCTTCTATGAGGGTTGCTGACCTGACCGCAGGACTGTAAAATGTATAGTTTTCCACAGGGAGAGTAAAGTGGATTACTTGGGGTTCGAATCATAACATGCTGTTTGAATGGTCAAGGTCTCCCCCATTCTCCCCCCACAAGACAGTGCCTCTGTCTTGATATAGTTCACTTCCAAGACTGTAGATAGATAACTCATGTGACTTCCTGAATCAGTAGATTTAGAAAATATAAACTGAGTAAAATATATCCTAAACTCACTAAGCAGAACATACACTAAGTATTATGAACAAGGGAGCTCTAGTGGTCAAGTAGTAAGACGCTTTGCTGCAAACTCAAAGGCAGGCAGTTTGAATCCACCAGATACTCTGTGGGATAAACATGGGTAATTTCCTTCTGTGTGATTAACATCTCTGAAAACCTGCTGGAGGTTATCTATGTATGGGTCTGTTACGACTTGATAGTACTACAACAACAACCAACAAGATGACATTTTTTTAATGATTAATAGAAGATTTATTTAAACAATAATACAGAGTCATCTCTGTCACACTTAATATGAGATGTTAAATGGTCGTTCCCATTTTCCTTCCTGGATAAGTTTTTCTTTTCTATCTCTCTCGTTTTTGAAAACATAGTACCAGAAGAAGAGGGGCCTAAGGCCAAACACAGCTCCTATGAGAGAGAGCTTGGGAGTGGGCCTGAAATTGGGATACACATTTGCTGATCTTGCATATGTCCAACGAGTCAAGGCAGGATCTTCGATGATCGTCTTCCGGTTGGGGTCATTGAGCTGAAGCAGATGATGACATTTTTAATAGGTATAAATGAAGTCCTTGTGCTGTAGTAGTCCATTCCAACTCATGGGGACTCTCCATCAAATTTCTGAGGCTGTAAATCATTATGAAAGGAGTCAGCCCATCTATCTCTGTTTTGTGGAGTGGCTAGTGAATTTAAATTGTCAACTTTTTTCAGTTAGTCGCCCAATAACTTAGGCACTAAAGCACCACCAGGGTGCGTGTCTGTCTGTCTCCTCTCTCTCTCTCATATATAGATAGATAGATAGATAGATAGATAGA
>NW_006399782.1:17863209-17895823 GCF_000299155.1 Elephantulus edwardii | reverse complement strand
ATATAGATATAGATATAGATATAGATATAGATAGATATTCAATTCATTATTGTTGCTTGGTACTAGGTGCCATTGAATCATTTACAACTGACAGTGACCCTATGAACAACAGATCTGGAGCTGGCCCTATCCTGTGTCATCCTCACAATCAGGAAAGGGCAAGGTTCAGAGCTGTGTTCATAGGGTTACTACAAGTTTTAATCAACTTAATAGCAAGTAATAATAAGCCATTAGAATATATATAAAAGTCAAGAATCTCTGGTGAAACTTAAAATTTATTATATTAGGAATGTCATCTTAAATTTAAAAATAAAGAAGCAATTTATATATGTAATAAAATACAATTTAAATTTTAAATGTTTAAAGCAGAGAAGACAAAGGAATT
The DNA here is from genome assembly GCF_000299155.1 of Elephantulus edwardii. Lineage (NCBI taxonomy): Eukaryota > Metazoa > Chordata > Mammalia > Macroscelidea > Macroscelididae > Elephantulus > Elephantulus edwardii. The sequence goes on along the minus strand of NW_006399782.1, from coordinate 17,895,438 downwards.
TGCAATCAAGAGGGATAGATTTGTTCAAGAAAAAAAAAACCCCAAAAGACACCTTTAATTTTAGTGCAATAGAAAGGGAATTGTAATTAAATAAGATAGTACCAAAATTTCAAATTCAATTAATACATTTTAAAACACAATTATTACTTTAAGGAGTGTTGGTGGCGTAGTGTGTAACATGTTGGCTGCTAAGCAAAATGCCAATGGTTCAAATCCAGCAGCAATCCTTGGAAGAAAGATAGACACACTATCTTTTCCTAAAGATGTATAGCCTTGAAAATCTAATAAAGTGTTATTAGGAGTTAAATCAATTAAAGAAAAATGAGTTTCAGTGGTTGATTTTTACTTTATATGCAGATGCAAAATATATTTCATAGACTGACCTAGTGGTAACAATCTGTGCTGCAATCCTGAAGGCATGCAGTTTAAATCCATCCGCTGCTCAGTGAAAGAAAAGATGTATGATTCTCCTCCCGTGAGATTGATTTACTCTCTCTGAAACCCCACTGGAGGGTCAGTTATGTGTCGATTCCAACTCAATGGCACACAACCACCACCATATCTGGTTGAAGTTTTATGGAGAGAATTCACAATTTAAAGGTTTCATTTCATGCTTCTTATATAAGCAAGTGAATGATCTACAAACTGCCATTCACGTTCCCCTCCACTGGGGAAATTTTAGCTGTTGTTGGTCTGCCTGGTCCAAGATATGGTCTTTGTAAATTACTTGCTATGCCTCAGAGAGCAAGAAAACGACTAAGGATGAGAAAAAGAATTGATGCCATTGAGCTGTGGTGCTGGAGGAGAGTTTTGAACATACCATGGACTGCTAAGAGAATAAACAGGTCTGTCCTTTGGAAAGTGAAACCAGGCTTCTCCTTAGAGGCAAGGATTTTGAAGTACTGTCTGTCATACTTTGAGTATGTTGCAAGAGGGAATGAGTTCCTAAAGAGTGCTTGGAAGGTGGAAGGTCAGCACATGAGAGAGAGACCCTGGATGAGATAGATTGACTTAGTGACTGGGGTAATGGGGGTGAGTGTGTCAGAGACACTGAAATTGACTCGGGACAGGGCAGAGTTCAGAACTGTTGTACGTAGGGTCACTATGAGTTTCATGTGATTAACACACAACAGTGTGTCTATATGTAATTTGTTGCATGTAACTCACTTGGCATTATATTTTAAGTATGTCTTCATGCTCTTACACAATCTGCAAAAAATGCAAAATGCTTTAAAATTATGTAACTGGTAGTTATCATAAGGAATGTTGGTTCTCAGAGGCAGTTAGGAAGTGTTACCATAACAAAGAAGCTTTAGTCTTCTCTTTACAAACTAGATATTCAAGAAGTAACTGCATGATAGGATGTAAGGGATCCCTCACACGCACGCTAGCTTAAGAAGTACTATGGCTATATTTCTTTATCAGGAGCGCCTGTGGGATGGCACATCTGTGTGAGAAAACTCCTTATCTGACCTGAAGTTTCTTATAGGTACTGAAAGAAATGTTTATCAGCTAACTTTCAAGTATAAAGGCCAGGAGGTCAATCTACATTAAGATTCAGAAAAGGGTCACAGTAAATAAGAATGCTCAATTATTAATTTGCATTGAAAAACTGTCTGCCAAGGGAACCAAGCATTTATATTAGGTTTGGTTGACACAGCTCTCCCCTGGAGAAAAATCTAGAGGAAAAGTGGCCTTGTAATTAGAAGGTTACCTGATGAACCTGAACATGTGTGAAATATTGAATGAAACTCACTACTATGGAGTCAATCACATCTCATAGCGACCTTCTATTGGGCTTCTGAGGTTATAAAACTTTATGAGAAGACACTCCCCATCATTCTCTCTTCAAGCAATTGGTAAATTCTAACTGTTGAACCCTTGGTTAGCAGCCTAGTAAGTAGCCCCCTATGCCACCAGGGCTCCTTGAACGTGTGTAAGGTCAAATAGGGGGTGGGGAAGGAGTTATCAACTATGTATCTAGCAGAATCAATTAAAGAAGTTCTTCCAAATGATTTTAAGCCCATATCCATGGACTCCTGGGTTGTAAGGCATCTGTGAAACTCTAAAGACTAACAGAAAAGAAATTAAAAGTTTTATATGCAAATATTTATTTTTCAGAAATGAGAAAGAAATGGTTTCCTCAAATTCTCAAGAGGGTCTAGGAAACAATGTTAAGCATTAACTAAAATGCTGTGCTAATTGACCAGGGAAACGATACCCTCTGTAAAGAAATTCCTCTTCCCGAGCAACCTTGCAGACACACACTTTTACTCTTTCACTACCTTTATTCTGGATTTCACACACCCCAAATTTTCTCCTACAGATTTATTGATGCAAACAATTTCTTCAAAGGTGTTTTTTTTTAAATACACTTAAAACTTTGCATCATAAATGTATATTAAAATGTGTATCACAATACAGTAAACTCTGGTGCCTGGTGGTAAGAAGCTGCGCTGCAATCCCACAGGCAGTGGTTGGAACCCACCAGCTGCTCCACAGAAGGACGGGAACGATCCTCCCGTGAAATTTACTTCCTCTAAACACCCACCTGAAGGTCACTATGAGTCAGTTCTGGCTCGATGGCACACAACAACAACAACAACTAATCATGCCAGAAATCCCTTGCCATGTCCCCGACTTACACATTTCGATAGAAATTTTAAAGACTCTGTACATCTACAAATAGCTCAGGTAGTTCATATTTACCCTCATTTTCTACGAAATTCCAACCAAGTGTATGCTCTCAACTCTACAATAATTAGGAACGGAGTATTCCTGAGGCCATACGTATGAACACTGGTGATATAAACTTGTACAAAGAATAGTATACTTGGGTTTATTAGTTTTCTATTCTTAGGTAAATGGCAGAAGTGGAAATTTGACACATAGATCATAAAAAGTTGACTCAGAGCTGACACAATGGCTACTAACAACATGATAAGAGTAAAGGTTTCACTGTAGACTCGCTTTTGCCGCTTTTTTAGCCCTGATGGTTCAGAAGTTACGCATTCAATTGCTAACAATACAATCAGTGGGTCAAACCCAGTAACTTCCACTGTCTGCTTTCATAAAGAACATCCAGTCTTGCAAATTCTATGGGACAGTTCTATCCTGATCTAGAGGGTCACTATGAATCATAGTTAACTCAGTGGCTATGGGACTGGTTTCTGGTATTTTAAACCAAAGAGTTGGGAATTCCATTCTTTTCTCCAATGGTCTGCACCTCACATCCACTCCCAAGTGTTCTCTTCCTCAATAGCGTCTATCTCTATGAAATAAAGGAATAGGAAACTTCCAAAGGAAGAAGAGTAAAATAAAATAAATTGCCAAGGAAAATATCCAAAAACCCATCACAGAGAGAAGGGAAAAATCGAGTTCTCCACAGATGAGTGCTTTTAATTAGGCAGAGGGCTGAACGGCAAAGAGCTTATGCTAATAAGCAGCCTCTTTTAATCAGCTTATTAAAAAGAAACATTTTTAACAGCCAAAATAGTTTCAAAAATGGTAATTATTAGAGAAGCATTAGCAGGTTGATGGTGGGGGAAGGAAAGGGCTGGTCATGAACTGAAATTAAAAAGCTTCTGGCCGTTCTCATGGGCTCAGTGGTCCTGAAGAAGTTGGACATCGTCTGCACAGATACATATGCTACCAGCATTCTCTTTTTCTGCTGTAAGACCGTTCTTTCTTTTCCAAGTTCCCTGTATCCTCACCTTTATTTCTTTATTTTTCATTTTGCCCTCTGTGTCTACCACCCCTTAATCACTGGAACCATGGTTTTCTAAATAATGTTGGTTTTTTGATCTTTTTATTTTCTTTCTTCAAGGCTGTGTTTACAGAGTCTTTACCCTTGTAAATATGCTTTTCCTCATGTATGATCTTTGCAGTCCAAACATGTTCAACCTACCTCGCTTGAATATTAAAATAGGTGGAGAACGGGGGAGGGGAGGAAGAAGCCTATGGAGATTTGACTTCTAGAATATTTTCAGCATTTTTACTCTTTCTTAAATTGCAGATAGGGAGCGAGAGGGTAAGGAGTTGTGTTATGATCCCAAAGGCTGTTCTGACTCTGACTCATACCTTCTCCCATCTTTCACCCTTGAAACAGATGGTGGATTCAAATGGTGTTGGCAGTATAACTCTTTACCACCAAAGCCCTGTAACCCAAAGGCAGATAGTTCAAATCCACCTCTGGAAAAATATGAGAAATCTCCTGTATAATGTACAGCCTCTGAAACCCTGCTGAAAGGTCAGCTATAAGTCAGTTCTGATGACACAACAATGATTGACTGCTTTTTATCACAGAAAAAAAATACTTTCAAATTGTTATTGAATTGTATCTTAATATGAACTAAAATATCAGACCCCTACCCTGAAACTCATTTCAGAATTTAAGTAAGATGTAACCAGCAATGGATAATCTTACTTTATGCTCTGAAAATAGAATGAAATTAATACAGGGATTTGTCAAGCAGATGAGAGAAGATCCTGGGAAATTGACCCTGGGACAGGGAAGCAGAGTAGCAAGGACAGGAAACTACTTTCACCCTCCAGCTGCTCATTCCACCAGAAGGTATACTCATGGGCTGGAACTGGAAACATGCAGACCTGACCTTGGGAATGAAAGCCAATGAAAAGACAACTGCTCAAGAGATCACCAACAAAGGAGGGGGGTGTACTCTAGCTTTTCCCTTCCTTTGCACCACACTTTTGTGGTAAAAACTGTCGCTTCCAATTTTCTACCACACTTTCTGCTGGTTCAACCTAGTGAGAGGTTGGATTGTTGGTTAACCAGAGAAGTCTGGGAATCACAAACTTTGGGCTTAGACTTTTGTCACAGTAACAGAGCAAGAATAGCTCTGTTACTGTGATTGACGATCAGCAATCTTAAAGCCAGAACATTTGCTCTTTAGCATAAGATGGAAGTAAATGATGCTGTTTTCATTTTCCCTATGTAAACAAATTGTCAGTGCCTGGATTCAAATACCTATAAAAGATTCTAAATATGACATATTTGCAAATATCTATGTTTTCAAAGTCTATTACTGTTCAGCACAGGCTGTAGCTTGAGCTATTCTAAAACAGAAAGAGCTCAAGAACATCTATGCTCATAGACAAAACTTTTTCCTCTGTTTCCAAACAATTTTTTTTAATTTTTTTTTTTACAATTTGAGGAGTTTTAAGATTTAGAAGGCAGTGCATCTGTGTAGCTATAAGTTTTATTTATTTCACAAATCATATATTCCTATTGAAGTGAGTTATATTTAAAAATATAAAGAAGTAGCTAGAAAGAAAATCATCTGTTTTTTTTCACTGAAGCTCATAACAATCTATAATAATAGTCCTAAAGATTCACAACTACAAAATTTGATTTCTATTATCTTTGGAGCAGGAGTGGCATCCACTTCCTTAACAACATGCCTCTGGAAACTCTATGAACTTTGACAAATTACAGATAGTTACAGATAGGTCACAGAAAGTTACAGAAAGGTTTCAGGACTTTTGTTCATAGGGTTGCTATGAATCGTGCTTCACTCAACAGCAAGCAACAACAATATTATAAATCTGGAGAGTGGCAGGAAAAAGCAGAATAGATACATTACAGTGGAATTTACTAGGCATTTAATTTCAGCAACACTCACTGAGTTTCTCAGTAGACCTTTTTCTTACCCCTAGTAAATTACCTTGTGACTTTCCTGGTAGATTTCCTAACTAACACTACTTTAAACTCTACATCTCACTGAATTTCATATTACGTCTGCTCCTAATTAAAGGCATAGTTATTTTCCAAAGAACAAGGTGTTATGCCAAAACTGACCTTATGTGAAAATGGAGGATGAATATCTAAGATCACAGAGTGACTGATAATTGCGTCATTGCATAACTGCCAAATCACAGAGAGCCATGGCCCAGCTGAACGGAGTTACAACGGTAACTATTCCAGTCAGCAGTACTGTCCCCTAGCATGTCAGTATTCCTTAGCACCGAAGGTTGTTCATACATAACCATTGTTAACGCTCAAAATCATTGAATGTTGTTGTCGTTATGTGTCATCAAGTCGAGTAAGACTCATATTGAACCTATGAACAGTAGTTCCGATTCTTGTCCTATCCTGTGTCATCTTAACACTTCCTGTCACAGCAGAGCCCATTGGGGCAGTCATTGTGTCAATCTACCTGGTCGAGGGTCTTACTCTCCTTTGCCAACACTCCACCCTTCCAAGTCTCATGTCCCTCTCTAAGGAATAGCTCCTCCTAGCAACATAATCAAAGTATGATAAGCTTCATAATTCTTGCCTCCAAAGAGCACTCCAGCTACACCCTCTCCAAACATATCTTTGGCCATTCTTTGCATGTTCAGTGTTCTTCTCCAACACCATTGCTGAAAGGCATAGAATCTTCTTCTGTCATTCTTATTCACTGTCCAGCTCTCAGATGTATAGATTTTTCTCCCCCCATTATTGAAGGAGTAAATAGCCACAAATAAAGATTAGGTATTAATATCTTCAGTTGGGAGTGCCTTTAACTTTCCCCCCTCTAACCTTGACATTTATGAGTTTACTCATCTTTCTTTCTTTCTTCTCACAGAAGGAAGTCTTATGTTTCTCTCTGGAGTCCTGTACCTCTCTGGTCATTAGGTCTTGTCATGTTTCAATTACAGTAATTGATTACATCATTTGGAGTTGTTCTTTGAAATTCTCCACTTTACCTCTTTTTCAAACACAAGCATAGCTTCTATCTCCTTCTTTAAACTCATTATTCCAAAAGTATCTCATTGACTGAATAATTCATACTGCAGCCAGGTATATTCCCACCTGAAAACCACTCAAATCAATGAACTTCCATTTACCAAACTTTCAATTGCAGCCATTAGCTTTCTTTTTAAACATTTTCTGCTTCCTTTATTCTTTATTCAGACATGAAGCCTGAAAACACATACCTAACTTTGTGCCTGGAATGCTCTTCCTCCTAATGTTTGCATGTCTGTGGCTTTATTGCTATTCTCTTGTCTACATGGTGAAACTGATCTAATCAAACCAATTCACATGGACTGCCCCGGTGGCAATGCTCTGCAGAACACATTACCATTCACTTGGTTATTTGTGCATTTTATATGTATGCTTTCTTACTAGAAAAGAAACCTCAAGAAAACAAAGGCACATTTGTTGAATGCATGAACAATTGAAGATCTCTTGATTCTGTTAGATATTTCATCACTAACCAAATTTTGCTTGGACATGTTGTCAGGATGGACCATTCCTTATAAAACTGTATCATGCTGGAAAATGTAGAAGGTAAACAAGAGTCTCAACAGGATATATCGACACAGTGACTATAACAATAACTTCTAACATGTCAGAGAACTTGAGAATGGCACAGAGCAGGACATGGTTCTGTTCTGTTGTTCACGGGGTTACGATAAGTTGTACTCAACTTGAAGGCACCTAACAACAGCAATCTCAGAAGAATCAATATTTTACTTGCTGGTCTCAGTTGAAGAGTTTAATATCTTTTCCCTAAATTATTTCAAATTACTTGAGCCTCCAAATTGTATGTAAAAGCATCCTTTATATCACTAGCAAAAATCACAATTTTATTACAAAATAAATCAACACTTCATCATGATATTTAATTTTGTGCATGAAAAGCTTTATTGTGATAGAAGTAAGATCCAATGTCATAGACACAGACAGAGAATCCTTTGAAATCCGGTCTATATTTTCCTTTTCATCTGTAATTCTTGCATTTCACATCTGCATTCTACTTTGAAACCATGTGGCATTTCTCTCTATTCCCCAAGCATAACAGGTGTTTTCCTGTCCATGAGTCCTAGGGCACACTGTTTTCTATGCTCAGAGAGTTTTTGAGGTTTTTTGTTTGCTTGGGTTTTTTTCGGCGGATGGGGGGAAGCCCTTAACAATTTCTCTAAAATCCAACCCAGTAAATCTCTTTTACGATATCTTTCCCATGTTTTCTTGAAATCCATCGTATCACTATGCTTTATGGGAACATATACTATATTGCATATCACACTTACATAGGCCGCATGCCTGCCAGACTTTCGTTTTCTGGAAAGCAGAATACAGTCCAACCATCACTGCCCATTTTGCACTAATATCCACCTGGAACAGAGCTTGCTAAATGAAAGAATTTACAGAGCCATTAATTCAAACACAAAAGAAACCATAGCCTTGGGGGTGGATATCCTATTTTCTCAAAGGAAATAAAAACTGAGGCTCAGAAATATTGATTTTACGAGAGGGGGAAAGAGAAGAAAAAGTGAAAGGTGCTTCAGAAATGAAGTCCATTTCCATTCCGAGGCCTGTGGCTATTTTCATTATGTTCCATCGTCCTTTGATTCTGTGAATCTTTAAGCTAAAAACAAAGCAAAACAAACAAACAAACAAGAAGCATAGCAAAAAGTAGGCCAAAAGGTAGGTGATTTATATTATTTTTAACCAGTTCTCATAAAATAGCAAATAATAGAATAAAGAAAATCTAAGCAATCTTCTAGTTCAGACTCTTCACTTGCAAAATAAAAAAAAATGCAAAAGGTTTGACCCACTTGATACTATGCAATGTATAAGTTCCAGAACCTTAATTCAAATATGAAACAAAAAGAAAAGCTTCCTTTCTTTTTTGGGCCTTGTTAGTTTTCAGAGTTTGAAGTACATCTTCATTCTTTCTATTCACTCACTCTCTACATGCATAACGCAATTTTCTTACATACATTGCCTGAGTTCATTTATAGAAATATAAATTAAAAGTGAATACAACCAAAGGCTTTATGTACAAATGTTGCTGATGCAAAATGCCAAGGGGTGTAACTATGGGGTAGGAACAAAACAGGAGCCCATGACAGTTAAATGTATGTCATTTAAATCGCTATACCTTTTCTGAAGTACCTTATTTTCATTGTTATGTTTTGATGTGAATGACTGTAGCAGTCAAATGCCAGTATTCGCAGCCCTAGTTCTACTTTGAGAAAATATTGCCAAGCGTGCAGTGCCATCTGCTCCTGTAGCGAAGCCATCCTTCCATTTTTCAACATCGTGAAACACGACAATACTGCACGTCATTTTCTGAGCTCCACACGTATCTTGGGGCAAGAGAAGGGAGAGGATGTGGTCCCCTATGTTACAGTTAAGCGATACATATGATGAAGTGAAGGAAGGAAGTGGCAGTAAAACTCTCTGAGCAAGGACTAGAAGGACAATCTTACAGAAATACGGAAACAGCTGCAGGACAGGAACATTAGTTGGGCAAGTGGGGTGGAGTGGGAAGTGATGTACACTTTAGAATATGTTTATGGGTTGTTATTAGATGCTGTTGAATACAACTAGAAGTGATCTTATGAACAATAGATCTGAACTACATAGATCCGACCAGATCTATCCTGTGCCATCTTCATCATCTCCAACCACTTGAGCCCAGTGCTGCAGTCACTGTGTCAATCCATGTTGCAAATTTTCCTCCCTTTTATTGCTATACTTATTTTCTGATTAACAAAAATAGTGAATAGATACATATGTTTTGGTTTTGATTTTTTTTAAGATGATGGAAACCTTTAGCATAATGTAGTGTTGAAAATTAATGGATTTAAAAAAAAGAAAATTAATGGATTTGTATTCTTTTTCTGTAAGACACATGAAAGGACCTGAAATTCTGCTTTTAATATAGTGGTGGAAAGGTCAAAGAAATATACATCTAGAAGTGACTATTACTTGGCATTTAAATTGTTTCTGTAATACCTTTATACTCAGCTATAATATCCCCATATCTGTACATTATAGGTAGAGTGATACACAATAAGTGATCTGGAATTTTTGCAAAATATTACAACATGTCTAGATCTTTTTTCAATGTGTATATTTCATACTATTTCCTAGTTTGTGAATAAAGCAGTTTGTATACGGCATCAATATTAAGGCACTAATTATCTCAGTGAAGATATATTTAAGATATAGAACATGTCAAGAAATATTTTGCTAATTTGAGAATGAAAATCTTACAAATATGATTTAGAAGACTATAATAAGTGATATTTCAGGATAGCTTTGGAGAAATTGTTGGAATAAAATAGAATACTACTTCAGAAAGGAGAAGTTTAGGAGTAAGATAATTTTATAGGAGTACTCAGGAGTAAAAGTTCTCTCAATAAAAAGAGCTTAAGTGGCCTAGTGTTAAGGAATTGTGCTGGCAACCCAAAGGTATGCGATTCAAATCCACAAGCTGCTCCGTAGGAGAAAGATGAGCAATCTCCTCTTGTGTGATTTACTGCCTCTGAAAACCTGCTGGAGAGTCAGTTATGTATCAGTACAGACACAGCAACACACAGCCAACAAAACCAAAACAAGATAAAAACTAGACAAAAACAAAACCAACAAACAAAAACCAAACAAGATAAAAACTAGACAAAAATCAAGCTTTAATTTGGCCTGGAACCAAGTAAAGAACTCACAAGAACAGTTTGGACTTTTAGAGCAACTATCTATATAATATACTAGTATATATATATTACATACTAATATACTATTATGTATAGTATATAAATTGTATGTTATCTAGTTGGGCACATGGCCACGAGATACTGGTCCTTGGAGAAGGACATCATGTTCGGAAGGGTGGAGGGACAGAGCAGGAGAGGAAGACCCCAGATGAGATGGATTGACACAGTATCTGGGGCAATGAGGTTGGTGTGTTGGAATTAGTGAGACTGGCTCAGGACAGGGAAGCATGCAGAGCTGCTCTACATAGGGTCGCTATGAGTCACAGGTGACTTAACAGCATTTAACCACAACAACAACAACAACAACAACAACAACAACATAATATAAGTGATCTATATTTAGTCTTTCATCCAGGGTACAGGTGAGTTATGTAGTTATATGTAATGCTACAGTTAAAATCTGACCACTGTAAAAACGCGTCCAATCAAATTGACTTATCTGAGATAGCTTAATGTGATGTAAACTGTTTAGTTTTCTTTAATAGTAAATGAACCAGTCTGCATATGTACAAATCTATAGAACATGGAGAATTTGAGTCCACACAGTAACACAGTACTCACAGAAGAATGACAGAAAGTAAGATGTTTAATTCAAGGATATAAGCCCTCAAATGGCACAACTGGACCATGGTGACTTAGCGCCAAGTAATAATCTGAATTCTGGAGATGCAGTGATAGAGAAATTAGAGACTGCTCTTCTAGCAGTTGACTGATTAGAGAATGGTATTTATTCCTATTCAGCATTTATTTCAGGACATAGAGATGAGATAAACTTCTAGGAAAAACTAGAAATTAGATCAGAAAAGAAAAAGATTTTATTTTTTAGGGCCTTGAATGAAGATTAGGGTTTCAATAGGTCAAAGAAAGGAAAAAGGACATTTTTAGTATCTCTGATATTTGGACTATGAATTAAGATGATATTTATGATATTTGGACTAGGAATTAGATTAGTCTTTAGTCTGCATGTTCCACTCACAAACAATACCTTGTTTTAGCTAAAAGTCAGGCAAAGGATACAGGGATATATTCTACCTCATAGTCAACCTAAAGTTTCCCAGTGACTCTCTTCAGATCCATAGGGCCCTGGCATCTCCTTTCTGTTCTTAAGACTCAAGGGAGTTCCTTAAGTAAGAAATAAGGTCAAAATTATTTTGCAAAGATATGGACATACTGACATTATGTGTATTTATGAATAAAGGCTGGATATTTGGCTTTAGGGATGTTATAAAAGAAGGAAAAAGAAAACCCCAAAATGTTCACAAATGAATCAAATAGCAAGATCATGATAAATAGAGAAAAGATTAAAGTTAGCAATGATTTCATTTTACTTTGATCAACAATCAACACTCATAGAAGCAACAGTCAAGAAATCAAAGAAATGTTGCATTGGAAAAATCTATTGTCAAGGACCTTTTATAAGAATTAAAGAACAAGGATGTTAAAAAGTTAGGTGCACTTGACACAAGCCATGGTATTTTCAATTGCTGTATATACATGCAGAAGTTTGACAAAGAAGACCAAAGAAAAAAATTGAGACTTTTAAATTTTAGTGCTTGTGAAGTGTATTGAACAGGTCATCGACTATTAAATAACAACAACAAAAAAACCCCCACACAAACCCAAAACGTCTAACAAACATTCAAAAACAGTCTTGGAGAAATTACAACCTGGATGCTCTTTGGAGGCAAAGTTGAAAAAAACATCACCTCACATATGTTGGGCATGTTATCCTTGGAAAAAAGATATTATACTTAGAAAAGTAAAGTCAGCAAGTAAATGCTGTTGTTGTTATGTGCCGTCGAGTCTTTGTGACTCATAGCGACCCTATGCACAACAGCCCTAAACCCTGCTCTATCCTGTGCCAATCGCACTGCCTCTGACACATCCATCCCGATTACCCCAGTCACCAAATCAATCCATCTCATAGAGGGTCTTCACCTCCTGCGCCGTCCCTCCACCCTCCCAAGCATGATGTTCCTCTCCAAGGACCCGTCCCTCCTGGCAACATGTCCAAAGTATGTCAGACGAAGCCCCAGAATCCTTGTCTCCAAGGAGTAGCTTGGTTTAATCCTCTCCAAGATGAATCTGTTTGTTTTCCTGGCAGTCCATGGTACATTCAATACTCTTCTCCAGCACCACAGCGCAAAGGCATCAACTCTCCTTCTGTCCTCCCTAGTCATTCTCCAACTCTCTGATGCATAATAAGCGATTGCAAAGACCATGGCCTGTATTAGGTGCACCTTAGTCTCCAGAGAGACACTGTTGCTCCTGAGTACTTTAGAGAGGTCCCTAACAGCAGGCTTTCCCATCGTGATACGCTTTTTTAATTTCCTGGCTGCTGGTGCCAAGAGTGTTGACTGTGGAGCCGAGCAAACCGAAGCTGTGAACTATCTCAATCTCTTCGCCATCCATCCTGATGCTTTGGAAGTGACTACAACAACAGGCTTGAACATGGTGGAGGTGAGGAGAATGAACAGGATAGTGTAAGGAATTGAGCTGTTCATAGAGTGACTGTGAGTTGTAGTAAACCTGGTGGCACCAAATAACAATATAAAAGGAAATATCTTTAATATGGACTAAACGTTTTGAAGTTGAGAGAATCAGGGGATACCGATAGTGCAAAATAATTTATTCTAATTTCATAACTGAAAAACTACCTAGTAATTTAATTGGGCATTCTCCTTTTCGCCTTGATTCCTTCATGGAAAGGCACATTCTTAGTTAGTCCTGGGATCCAGTTATCAGATGCTTCTAGGAACTAGGAGGAGATCCTCAAATATCTCGTCTTCTATGTCTGTTGCATGCATGACTAAAAGAGCCATGACTAACCAACACTTTTGGATGATATTTAGCGACAGTTATATGGCACAACTACTTTGAGGCATAACTTTATTGTTATTGTCATAGTTATAATGACAATGTCATACCATCAATAACTCCTGCCATTAAAACAATAATTAAAATTTACAAAGTGCTTCCAAGTGCATTTCCTCATTTCAGTCTCCCATGGACACAAAAAGTGAGAATTACTCCAAAATTTAAAAACCAGGGGACTAATGAAGGTGTTCAAGATCATGCAGATATTTAATAGCTGTGGCAGATCTTGAATAGTCTGTCTTTTATTGTTTCAGGATGACGAGCTCTACCATAAAGTCAAACTTATAAAGCATATAACTTGGCAAGTAATCCCATTCAGTATCTTCTCCTCAAAATAAGTTTAAATAGAGAGATCGTGGCATTGTTCTCTTTCCTATGAATAATTATTTCAAGTGAAGTGACATCTTCCTTGCTGTCTGAAATATGATGTCAAATCTTGAGAACTGCAAGTTGCTAGCACTTTCCATCTACTCTAAAAGTAATATTCACCCACACTCTCCTCTTAACTATGCATGTGTTAACACTTTTTTCATTTAAAATTTGACTTCTTCTTCCTAACTTACATCTCTTTTCAAGGCATAGATCTCATAACAGGGAACTCTGATATCTTAGTGGCAAGAAGCTGCCCTGAAGTCCTGAAGGCATGCAGTTCGAGGCCACCAACTGCTTGATGGAAGAAGGATGGGTAATCTTCTCTTGTGCAGTTAACTGACTTTGAAAATCTACCAGAGGGTCAGCTATGGGTAAGTTTTGACTTGGTGATACACAACAACAGATCTCATAATTGTCTAAGAAGAGCCATATCATTATAAAAATTAAGCATGAAATACTCAACAAAAGAACAGCTATTTTCTACCTCCTTTATATGGTCAAAATTGTGATAGAAAAAAAGAAAAATAAAAGATGCACAAAAATAGTTACACAAAAAGTAAAGAAAAAAAATAACAAATTCATCACTGTCTATAGCCTACCACTATGTTAGAGCTAAGATGAAACATTGGATTGACTTCTGCTTTAAGTGAGATTGCTTCAAGGAACGGAAGGTGTGCTATCTAGGTGCTTCTGTCTGCCAAAAATTATGTCCTTTCCTTGTTAAGCTATGCAAAGAGGCTTTCAGAAGGAATTACTTCCCTTTCTCATTCTATACAAAAATCATTGAAAATAAACTATTGAAATAAATTATCCTTAATACACAATAGAAACACTTGACTTGAACATCAACATGTAATTTTTCTGATTCCTCATTCATAATACTTGGAAAGGTGGATGGCAGCACAGGATAGGAAGATACTCGATGAGATGGATTGACACAACTGATGTAATGAGGGTCAGAGACTGAGATTGGCTCAGTATTGGCAGGGTTCACAGCTCTTTCACACAGGATCTCTATGAATTGCAGGCAACTCGAAGGCATATACAACAACAGCCTTCTAACTGAATGAGCTGTTGTTGTTGTTTTTAGGTGCTGTCAAATAAAATACAGCTCATAGGAACCCTCTGAACAACAGATCTGAACTATGTCCTATCCTGTGTCATTCTCATAGTCCCTAACACACTTGAACCCACTGCTACAGTCACTGTGTCAATCCACTTCCTGGAGGGTCAACTTCTCTTTCACTAACCTTCCATGCTTTCAAGCTTGATCTCCTTTTCCAAGGAATAGCTTCTCCCAAAGAACAGCAACATGCCTTCAAGGAGCACTCTGCCTACACATTTTCCAACACATATCTGTTTGCTCTTTTGGAAGTCAAAGAGATATTCGCTTCTTTTACCAAATAGCACAACTCAAAGGCATCAAGTTTTCTTCTATTATCCCAATTTGTTATCCAGCTCTCAGATGCATAGCTAGTGATGGAAAGGATCATGGACTGAATCAGGCACACCTTATTCAAACTGATATCATTGCTTCTCACTAATTTGGAGAGGGCCCTGAAAGCAGACTTTCTCAATGAAGTACATCTTTGATCTCCTAACTGTACCAGGAATATTGACTGTGGATTCAGTAAGATGAAATCTTTTCTCCATCTATAATGAGGTTGCTTATTAGTCCAGTTATGAGGAATTTTATATCCTTGATTTAGAGATGCAATCCATATTGAAGGCTACAGTGTGGATCTTCTTTCTTTTACATTTTTCTTTTTTTTAATTTTAATTGAGATTTTATTATAAGTTTATATAGACCTTGGATTTCCATTCATTGTTGCACATTTTCCTCCTTGACTCCCTTCCCCAGTTCATTTTTTTCTTTAGAAAAAAGTTTTTTCGTTGTTATACAGTCGTCCCCCTACCCCCCGCCACAGACCAATTTACTATGCAGCTCTTATTCTGGACTCTGGTCACACCAATAATACCTAATCATATATTCCTTTTATACAGTTCTCTCCCTTGTCCTTTTCAATGCCATGTACATTATGTATCCCCTCTTTTCTTAATTTTCCCCAAACTTCCTGTAAGTTTTGTTTTATAACAGTGCATTATATAGTATTTGTCTATTAGTGACTGAAATATTTCACTCAGCATAATGTCCTTCCTGGTCACCCATTTTGTATACATTTCATGAGTTATTTTTCAGTGCTGTATGATATTCCATTGTGTGAATATACCACAGCTTCATGAGTCATTTGCTCATGAGCACTTGGGTTGTTTTCAACTCTTTGCTATTGTAAACAAAGCTGTGATAAACATGGGTGTGCATTTATCTCCTTGGGTGGCAGTTCTGGTTTCTGTAGGGTATATTCCCAGTAATGGAATTGCTGGGCCAAATGGTATTTCTATTTCCAACTTCGTTTTTTTAACCTGGATGTATAGCTTATGATACTTGTAAATGCAGACATAAAAATGGAACTCTGCAATCTTAAGTACAATGTGTCCTTTGTTTAATTTCTTCAAATAATTTTAATGAACATTTACAGAAATTTTGGATTTCCATTCATTCATTGCTCCACTTCTCTCCTCACCCAGCCCTCCCCCGCACCCCAGTTCACTTCTCTCTTTGAAAAGCAAAATAAACACTCTCTCCCTGGTACATAATCACATAATCCCCCCGCATCCCTCCCACCACCCCAAGTACATTCCACTATGCAACCTTAATTGTGGACTCTTGTGATAACCATAATACCCTATCATACATCACTTTTAAATTATTCTTTCCCTCATTTGTTTCAGTGCTGTATACACAATTTGTCCAGTTTTTCTCAGTCTTACCACAACCCTGATATCAGTCCCATTTTATAGCAGTGGCACCATGCAATATTTGTCCTTTTGTGACTGAGATATTTCACTCAGCAAAATGTCCTCCAGGCTCACCCATTTTGAATAATATTGCATGAGTTCCTTGTTTTTCAATGCAGCGTAGTATTCCATTGTGTGAATATACCACAGCTTCTCCATCCATTTATTTGTTGATGGGCACCTGGGTTGTTTCGAACTCCTTGCGATTGTGAACAAAGCTACAATTAACATGGGTGTGCATAGATCTGCCTGGATGTCAGTTATGGTCTCTTTGGGATATATTCCCATTAGTGGAATTGCTGGGTCAAATGGTATCTCTATTTGCAACTTTCTGAGAAAGCACCATATCGCCCTCCACAGTGGTTGCACCATTTTACACTCCCACCAACAGTGAATAAGGGTTCCAGTCTCTCCACAACCTTGCCAGCATTTGTTGCTTGCTGTTCTGTTAAAGTTTGCAATTCTGACTGGGGTGAGATGATATCTCATAGTTGTTTTGATTTGCATCTCTCTTATAGCTAGGGGTTTTGAACAATTCTTCATGTGCTTGTTGGCCATCCGAATGTCTTCTTTGGTGAAGTGTCTGTTCATATCCTGTGCCCATTTTTCAATTGGATTATTTACCTTTATCTTGTTGTGGTGCTCAATTATTTTATAAGTTCTAGATATAAGTCCCTTATCTGACATATCATTACCAAATACTTTTTCCCAGTCTGTGGCTTCCCTTTTTATTCTGTTGGAGAAGTTTTGGGATGTGCATAGGGATTTGATTCTTAGAAGGTCCCATTCATCTATTTTATCTTCTCCTGGTTGTAGATATTTCCAACTTTTTGAGGAAGCACCATACTGCCTTCCCTAGGGATTTTGAACATGTCTTCTTGTGTTTGTTCACCATCTGAATGTCTTCTTTAGTGAAGTGTGGATCTTCTGTAGCAAGTTTTTCAAAAGCTCCTCAATTTCAGTAAACAAAGTTGTATTATCTATATATTATAGAATTTTGATGACCTGGAAGACCCAAAATTGCCAATCCATCTACAAATCTTAATATTTCTATTACAAAGAGGCCATTGTTAACAGAAATGACAAGGTGTGGGCCAATTACTCAATACCAAGAAAACCTTTCCAACAAGAGTAGTGCATGTGTATTAAAGCCATCTAGCTAGTGCTTTCTCCATAAAGTAAATCACACTGGGAAGTCAACATTTTGATGATAAAAGTAAGTAACATACTAGACTATCTGAAGGGTAGCAAGTTCAAGTTCATACAAAGGCACCTTAGAAGAAAGCTCTGGTGCTACATTTTAGAAACAAAAACATTATGGAGCACAGTTCTACTCTTATATAGATAAATCTTTAAGCTGGATATGTATAATATGACAATTATTTATGTGTATGTTTGTTTTAATAACACTGAAGACAGATAAATGTATGAACCAAGAAGTCACACATACAAGTACTTGAAAAGTGGCATTGAGTGGACTCGTAGTGATCTTCTGTGGCACAGGTCTAAGCCCTGCCTCACCCTCTGCCATCCTCACACTGTCTACTGAGCTCAAACCCATCGTCGCAGTCATTCTATCAATCCATCTCACTGTCTTCATCTCTTCAACTCTCCACATTGCAAAAGATACATTTCCAGAATCCAATCCCTCCTAACAACATGCCCAAACATAACCTTGTGTGCGGGATAAAGTCTCACCATCCTTGCTTTTCAGAAGCACCTTCTGACAACACAGATTTGTTTGCTGTTTTGGGTAGTCACCGGAATATATATTCAATACTCTTTGCTGATACAACAATTCTTCTTTGGTCTTCCTTATTCATTGTCCAACTTTCACATGCATCAGCGTAAAATGTCATGGCTTGGATCAGGAATACGTTAGCTTTTAAAATGGTAAAAAGAAATAAATAAAGTGGTACCCTTGCTCTTTAGGATTTTAAAGAGGGCCTTGACAGTTGATTATAGGCAGATGAGATAAGGAAGGTGAGAGAAAATAGTTCTGGTCTGATCATCCGTGTACATCCAAAAATTTAGAAGGCAGCTCCTTAAAAGGAACTGAACTAGATAAGGCCAGATGTTTAAGCTAGAGTAGACAGCTCAGGAGATTCCTGCATTAGGTAGGGAATTAGGCTTGATGACACATAAGAAATATTCCAATGCTGGGATTTTATGAAAGATTTCAACTTGCCAATGACTTAATTTAATTTTATGAGAGCCTTGCCTTTTTCAGTTGCACTAAAATTCAGTACTTACCACTTAAATCATGTGGCAACATTAAATTTAAATCAATGGAAAACAGCATTATTTGTTAAGCCGTAAGTCCTCAAAGCTGAAAAACTCATTCTGTTTTTCATACATCTGACCAATAGTGACAAATCACCAGCTCTAGGCAGCCCAAGTGGCCGATGTTTATTAAACGTCTCACTCAACCCCAAACCTCATGAATTGTTTAACATACAAGAGAGACAAAAAGCCAGTATTTCTTCTTGTGTCAGCTCTAGTTAGGAGCGTCTTTGCTCCTCTGGCTGCTGGCAAGGAACATTAACATTCATTGTTCTTAAACACACGGGGGCTTTGGGGGCCTCTTTATACAAAGCCCATCTTGTGCCGAGAGTCTACCAATCACACCCAGGCTACAAGCACAAAGATCAACACTCAAGAAGGCCGGGCAGTTGGCACAGTGCTCTGCCACTATTGAACACAGTTCAGATTTGCCAGAGAAAGGACCTTCTCATCAAGATGAAAATATCAGCATCTCAATGGGACGATCAAAGGGAGAGTTTACAGAATTGTTCTATTTTTGTAAAACCTTAGCCAAACGGTGTAGAATCATCAGGGGCCTGTGAGACAGACTCCTATCCAGCCTTCAAATTAGCCAAAGAATTTCATCATAGCTATTCCCCCCCCCCCCATGCTGCCTCCCTCAGGAGTTAATAGGGCGGGGGTGGGGCAGGGGTGGGATTTGAAAGACATACCTCAAGGATGGTAGGTGGAGCATTTGAAAAATCTCTGGAGATCTTTGTAATCATGAATTGCTGTGATTGTGCTGTCACTGTGCCCAAGTAGCCACACATTTTAATAAATAATTATAAGTTTTGTTTTGTTTTGTTTTATGCCCCTAGCTCATAACCAACCCTCCAACAGGTTTTCAGAGACAGTAAATTGCACAGGATATTGTCCATCTTCTTCCTGGGGAGCAAATGGTGGATTTGGACCATTTGCTTTCAGGTTTGCAGGGCACCTCTTTAACACTAGGTTAAAAGAGTTCTTCAGAAAGGAAAATACAAAAAAAAGACACAGAAATTATTCCTACAAAAGTCTATTTAGCAGGCATCTAAGCCCAGCATTTCGGTAAATAGTTTGGTTTGAACTGACCTCATAAATGCCCACAATAATTTAACTTTCAAGGAATATTTTTCTGGATTGCAACAACTTCCAAGAAGATCATCCAACATCTAGAGATTAGGGACAGACTTGACTGATGTGAAAGAATGTGTCCTAAACCACAAAGAGATGTCTGTTTGGTCTAACATGGTCTGACCATTTTACAATAAGATATGTTAAGTATTGAATCAGCTTATCTCTTTCTAGAGATCTCTGAGTCAATGTGACCAAAACCAGAAGTTACAGCTGTTCTAGATTAGAATTTAGAAAATGATAGATGTTATAAAGCACACAGTATCATTTCCATCTCTTCTTCATAAAGGGAGAGCTTGATGCATTGCTATTCCAAAGAGTTTTATAGAATGGGAACATTTTATAAATTGAATAAAAACACAAATAAAATATTCTTCCCTATTCACATGTACTGACCAGCCATATAATGTGATTTGCAGTAATCAAATGTCACCCATCGAAGAAGCAGAAAACAGGAGGTGGCATATTCCATTAGTAACATTCACTTTCCAGACAAGAGTCTTTGTGACTATTGTAAACACCAGCTAAATTCCCTGGAGAAACACACTTTTATAGAACACTGCATATATGTGATACATACACCATGTTTTTATTACTATTATTTTTCTTTTATCTTACACATATATTTGCAGATGACAATTCAGAGCAACTGAAAATAAGACTGACTGTAGAGTCAAGGGAATAGAATAGTCTTAGATAATGTTAAGTGTAATAAAACTTAATAGTTCTATCTTACTTGATCACATAGCTGAAGCTATTCTGCAGAAGGGCCCATGTCGGGTTCCTTTTGCAAAGACAAACATTTTTCAAGTACGATTTTACACTGGACATCAGCAGTTGCTCTGCTTTAATGAATTCTGAAGTTGTAAAGCAGGAAGAAGGAAATATAAAAACACCAAATGTAAAGCATCAGAGTTTGAAATTTAAGAGCAGGAAACAATAAGCAGAAAGAAAAAAGTTGGAGTGATGTCATTTGTGTTGTTGTAAGGGTCAGGGTCTTCTTTATCAAAAAAATGCAACAAGGTCATCTTCCTTCATCAAGCACCATAGCATTGTATCGTATGCGTACTTATTTATTTTTAGACCATGAAGCTTTCCTTAATTCAAATACTATGTACTTCCATTATGATTTTCCTACAGTTCCATGACTGTGCTGCGTTAACATTCAGGAGTATTGACTATGTGGATTAATCCATTATGGAAGGCTTTTGATATGACCTGAAGTTTCTCTTTTAAAATATTTTGGTTATACCTAGAATTGACTATGCAAAGTAATTTGACTGTGTGGATCACAAGTTGTGGCTAACCTCAAGAAGAATGGGAATCCAAGAACACTTGATTGTGCTCATATGAAAACTGTAATTGTACCAGGAGGCAGTTGTCAGAAAAGTGCAAAAAAATACTGTATAGTACAAAATAAGGAAAGGGATATACAAGCAATGCACCCTATCTCCATAACTTTTCAATATATGTGGGGAACAGATTATCTAGAAGGCTGGACTTTATGAGGAAGATTATGGCATCAGGATTAGAGGAAGACTCATCAACAACCTGTGTTATGCAGATGACACAACAATGCTAAAACTGAGGAAGATCTGAGGCATTTGCTGCAAAAGGTCAAGGATTACAGCCTTCAATATGGATTGAAGCTCAACATTGAGAACTCAAAAATTCTCACCGCTGGGCCAACTGGCTTCATCACGATACATGGAGATGAGATTGAGATTGTGAAATGCTTCAGCTTGCTTGACTCCACAATCAACACCCCTTTCCCACGCCCTCCAATCAGCACTCTTGATATCAGCAGCCAAGAAATGAAAAGATGAATTGCATTGGGAAAATCTACTTTCAGGGACCTCTCTAGAATACTGAAGAGCAACAATGTCAGTCTCGAAACTAATGTGTACCTGATCCAAGCCATGGTCTTCACAATTACTTGCTATATGTCAGAAAGCTGGACAATAAATAACGATGATAGAATTGATGCCTTTGAGTTGTGTTGCTATAAAAGAGTACTGAACATACCATGGACTGCTTAGAGAACAAACAGGTCTGTTCTGGAAAGAGTGAAACAAGCTGCTCCTTGGAGACAGGATTTTTAAACTTCATCTTTTGGCATGTTGCATGGACGGACAAGTCCTTGGAGAGGGACATAATGCTTGGATGGGTGGAGGGACAGTCCAAGAAAAGACACTGGGTGGGATGGATTGACTCAATGACTGGGATAAAGGGGATATGTGAGTCAGAGCCAATGAAATTGGCTAAGGATACAGCAGGGTTCAGAGATGTTGTGCATAGGGTTGCTTGAGTAACAAATGACTTGATGGCACATAACAACAACAACATACCTAGAACATTATTTGTAGACAGTGACCATATGTCTCTTGGCCTTCAAAACCCTTTGTTACAACTAAATGCACAGGAAAAACTGAAATTAGTATCCATTGATAATTGCTTCATTATTTAGGAGCTCTCTCTACATAAATATAAAAGTCAAAGATATATTCTATAGTGTGTTAATACAACAAATAATTTTATTTAATTGGATCTTGGCAGAAAGGAGAGAGTACCAGAGGAATGTCTATCTGTGCTTCATTGAATATGCAAAGACTCTTGACTGTGTAGATCATGGCAAGCTGTGGCTGACTCTAAGAAGAATGAGAATCCCAGAACATTTGATCATGTTGGTGTGAAACCTATACTTGGATCTGGAGGCAGTCATCAGAAAAGAGCAAGGAGACACTACATGGTTCAAAATCAGGAAGGGTGTCTGCCAGGGATGTATTCTGTCTCCATAACTTTTCAATCTGTATGCAGAACAGATCATCTGAGCTGCTGGGCTGCAAGAGGAGGAACATGGCATCAGGATTAGTGGAAGATTCATCAACAATCTGCATTATGCAGATGACACAACCCTGCTTGCTGAAACTGAGGAGGACCTGAAGCACTTTGTTGCAGAAGGCCAAGGACAGCATCCTTCAATATGGATTGAAGCTCAACATCAAGAAAACAAAGATTCTAACCACTTGGCCAATTAGCAGCATCATGATGTATGGGGAGGAGATTGAGATTGTTAACAATTTTAGTTAGTTTGGCTCTACAGTCAATACTCTTGGTACTAGCAGTCAGGATATCAAGAGAAGAATTGCATTGAGAAAGTCATCTGTCAGGTATCTCTCCAGAGTATTGAAGAGCAACAATGTCAGGCTGGAGACTAAGGTGCACCTGATCCAGGCTATAGTCTTCACAATTGCATGCTATGCATCAGAGGGCTGGACAGTGACTAGGGATGATAGAGAATTGATGCTTTTGAGCTGTTGTGCTGCAGAAGACTGTTGAATATACCTGCTAGGAGAAGAAACAGGTTTGTCCTAGAGAGGGTGCTGCCGGCCTGATCCTTGGAGTCAAGGATTCTGAAGCTTCGTCTGAGATACTTTGGGTATGTTGCAAGGAGGGACTGGTCCTTGGAGAGGGACATCATGTTTGGGAGAGTGGAGGGACAGCACAGGAGAGGAAGACCCTGGATAAGTGATTGGGGTAGTAAGAGAAGATGTGTCGGAGACCATGAGCTTGGCACAGAATACAGCAGGATTTAGGGCTCAGGTTCATAGGGTTACTATGAGTTGCAAATGACTAGACGACACATAACAACAACAACAACAAACTGACTCCTTGCTTTGCTGAAAAGGATGATTGTTTACCAGGATCAGAGATAGAATGCCATGGACAAATAAAGGGAGAGATGGAGGGAGGAAAGAGGAGCAAGAGATAAGATGTACACCAAATAGTCAATGGGAGGATTTCCCACCTCTTGTATTCATGGAGAAAGAACTAGTAACTTAGTGAGTCAAAATCCGTGCTCAACTGAATGAGTAAAAGCTCCCAAAGGAAAGTGGTTTGAATTTCCTATCTGTGGAAGAGAGTCAAGCAATATCTTCCTATGTGATTTGTAGCCTCTAAAAGTCCACTATTGGTCATCTATGAATTGGAGCTTACTTGACAGCAATGAGTTGAGTTAAGCACACATGAATATACAAAATAACCCCTAATCATACTTTCTCCCTTCAGTAATGTTAGCATAATCTTGTTGTGACACATATTTTAATCAAGTTTAATGATTTCCTCAAACTAGAAAGATACATCCATTATCCACCTGGTGCCATCGGCTGTAGAAAGTTGGGCTGTCACCCAGAAGCAGTGCCCCTCTGGCAGTTTGAATCCACTAATAGCTACAAAAGAGAAAGATGGGCAATCTCCTCTCATCTTATTAACAGCCTCTGAAAAACCACTGACGGGTCAATGATGAGTTGATTCTGACTTGACAGCAACAAGTTTGAGGGGCTTTTTGAGTTCTATCTTCCTAGTCTTAACTTTGGGGTGTGTTGAAGGAATTCTACCACCAATTTGCAGACCTTCCTTGACCAGAATCCCAAATGCCCCTAGAATTCAATTTTCTAAAAACATCCCTATATGAAAATTCATAGCTAGTGGCAAAGATGTTCCCTATCACACTGAGTGTTAACAAATCTCAAATTTTTCTGTTTCCATGAGGGAGCTATGGTGACCTAGTGGGAAGAAGCTGTGCGGCAATCCCAAAGGTGTGTGGTTTGAGTCCACCAGATGATCTGCTGGAGAAAGGAGGGGCAATCTCCTCCTGTACTGTCAGATCTGATTTGACAGTACACGCACGAAAACAACAACAACAACAAAAAAAATAAAATTAAAAGAAAAATAACTTTTTTGTTTCCCTGGAGCAGATTTATGACAAGGAGCTTGCCTTCAGCTCAGAAAGGCAAACTCTTTATCAAAAGCTGAACTTCAACATTTAGAAAGCACAATTTTAATTAATTTTTGAGTTGACATAATGGGGTTTTTTTTGTTGTTGCTGCTGTTGTTAGGTGCCGTCAAACTGTAGGCCACTCATAATGACTCTATGAATGACAGACCTAAACACTTATATAACTTTCATCCTTTCTCCAGATTCATAGGGTTACCAGAGGCAAGCTATTTTGGAAGTAGATGCCACTCCTGCTGCCAAGCTTGTTTTAATTGAGGAGCTCCACCAAACACTGTCCACCAGGGGTAACCATTCTCACATTTGACACATGAGTTTAGTATCACAGCAACCAAGAGTTACCTCTGTACGACAAGTGGACAGACCAGTGCGATACCACTTAGAAGAACATATTTTTAAAAAGTAGCTGTAGTTTACTTTTTATAGGCAAAATCCATTTATTCTTTCTCCATCCATAATCTCTGGTGGTGATACTTTCTTCAATAGCATGCATATACTAGTATGAGTATTAAAGAACTAACATAAAGGAGAGGTTGCATGTATTAATTAATAACATTTAAAAATAAATTTTTATAAACAAATAAGGGAGAGTACACAGATGAATGCAGAGAGCAACCAAGAGAGAGACAGGGAGAGAGGGTAAGAGAAAGGAAAAGAGATAGTGCAAGACTATGATTCTTTAAAAATGAATTCATCAGTTTACTCTAATATAAAAATGTCTTTGGCCAAAGCAAAGTGTAGGTGTTCACAAGCTAGAATGGTTTGATTATGTTCCATAAAGTTTCTTTCCATAGTTATTGTGAAACATGTGTATTTATAGACAAAACAGAACCATAAAAATTGCATATAGTCTCCTGACCACTTGAGCACTTAACTTTAACTAGAGAAGTGAAGTGGAAGCCAATTTAATCTTTGTTCCCCCATCTTTTAAAATACTTTGGCAGCACAGTATTACACATACTGTTGCAATTTGCTAATCTTAGTTAAATCCCCAAAGGCAAGGCACTGAGGTTCCTAGGAATAGAAGCTAGAGAATATAAGAAGGAGAGAGGTTGAACTTCCATGACAATTAGATAAGAAGTTCCTCTAGGAATCTCAATCAGCCTGGGCTTTGTAAAATGCAAATCTATATTCCCAGAGAAGAAAGATAAATTGTATTACTGACATAGCCTAGAGACAAAATTATACTTAAATAGTAGGTGCTATCTCTTAGGTTTATGTCTTTATTTTATTTCTTTATTTAGGTGGCACATTGAGTCATAAGGGAAAACAGTCAGACATCACAAAAGATGGTTTATATTGAGAATATTTTCCTTCTTTCCTGCTTTTCCTTTTCTTGCTGGTGCTTCCCTGTTTATCCGATCTAATGCAATAAAATGCGTAATTAATTTCTAAACGCTTCCGTTGAGCGGTGCAATTTGTCAAGTCGAGTTGTTAATAGAATTAAGCTTTTTATCAGCGATTAGCAAAAGAAGGTAAAAAAAATTAATTACGGGAATTGTATGCCTTCCTGGTTCAAAGCCAGGTTTGGGATTAAATGTTCGATAAAGGTTTTCTGACACATTATAAAACATTTACAAAAAGCTGCTTTCCTTTAGTGCGTTTAAAACCTGTCTCTGTGCACAACCTGCCCGCAAGGCAGGAGCATTTAGGCAGACCTTTTTTGCACACCGGTGTGGTGAGATGGACTATCAACACTGGAAAATGCAGAGTAAACCTTGGTTTTTCTCACATTGCTCTGAGGAAGATCAAGCTGTGAACTCATAAGAATTTTTTCATGTTAAGTATTTGATAGTGTGACTTAAATAAAGGTGACTTTAGTGCACCTGAAGTAAAGTTGAAGAAAAGCTAGGAGGGAGTAATTGAAAGGTGAATTATTGGCATAGATAATATATAATATGCCTTTACCTATACTTATAGACAACATATGTATTATCAATACATAAGAATGTAAAGATTTCTTGAGATCTCTGATTCTCCCTGAAGATCTAATGTACTCCAAGCAGCTTTCCTAATCCTGGTATCCTGATGCAATCTTCTTTTTTTTTTTTCCCCCCAGTTCTGCCTTCAATTTATCCTTTCAATTAATTTTCTATATAATAGACAAATTCATTGTATTTTATCCTTTCACTTTCTCTCTTTTCTGAGTGGCAGAGGACATACAGAAAGGACACGTGTGACAGGTAAAAGTCTCTGACCTCCATTCAGTTAGGTGGCGTGAGTGGCCTACGGTAGTATACTTCAGTCACAGGAAGCACTTATTTTACAATTTACTGTTTTAGACCTGCTTTCACTCAGGCAAAGAGAGCATTATTTTCCAGGTCATCCATACTTGAAATAATTTATAGTCTTTAAAGATGAACGCATGCCTGAAGAAATCTACAGTATTTTTGATGTATGCATCTGAAGGTTGACCAATGAGTCAGGTAGACTAAGCAACATGATTTACTACTTAACTGAATGTCCACTTTATGACCACCAGGGACTTTTATTAGTCTTCCTTTTGATGGTGACCTTGTTAGCTAAGGTTTCTGAAGCATAGTAGATGTTCTATAAACATTATTAATTATACTAAACAAAACTAATGTCTGTTGCTGTCAAGTCAATTCTGACTACTCTTGATTCTGTAAAACAGAGTAGAATGACCTTCATAGTGTTTTTAAGGTTACAAGATGTTACTGAAGTACAGTGATGTCTATTTCTCCTGTGGAGATGCTAGTGGTTTCAAAATACCAACCTCAGTCACTATGGTGTTATCAAAACATGATGGCCCTTGAGTAGATACCAACTCACAGGCCCCTTCTCTTGGGGATTCCAAAGCTTCACTTCTTTACAGGAGGATACTATCTTTCTTCCATGAAGCAACATGTGAGTTTGAACTGGATCTTTGGTTACCAGATCAATATATTGCATACTATGACAACAGTGATCCACAAGTGTCTGTTGTATCAATGACTAATAGAAGAGAACTTCAACATTTTAATGAATAAGGAATTGCACTGACAATATAGAGGTTGTCGTTGCTGATTACCTTCGAGTCACGCACGACTCATAGAAACCCTATGAAAACAAGGCTTGAAACCCCTCTACAACTATCAAAGTTCATAGAGTTTCTGGAGGCAAATTATATAGAAGGGGATGCTACTCTTCACCAGCTGTCCTGCAGGAGAAACTTCTTGCGATTTAGAACCTCTTAAAACCTTCTAAAGGGGCAGTTATATGTCAGTACCAATGAGAGAGAGATAGAATTAAATAGTGAAAAGTATTTAAAACATATGTTGTAGAAGATCAAAGAGTATAGTCTTCAATATTATTTGCATCCCAACATCAATGTAAAATTCCTCACCACTGAGCTAACACACAACATTATGACAGATGAAGAAAAGAATGAAGCTGTCAATCACTTCATCTTGCTTGGATCCCTAATCAACACCTTTCACATCAGCAGCCAAGGAATCATAAAATGTGTTGCATTAGGAAATTCTGATAGGAAGGACCTCTCCAAATTGCTAAGAAGCAAGGGTGTCAGTTCAAAAGCTAAGATACACCCAATTCAAACCATGGTCTTTTCAATGACTTGCTATGCATCTGAAAGTTGGGCAGTGGCTAAGAATGACAACAGGATAATCAATGCTTTACAGCTATAGTGTTGGAAAAGAGTACGAACTAACCTATGGGTTTCAAAAGAGCAAACAAGGATGTCTTAGAGAAAGTGTAAATATGGTGCTCAATAGGGGGTGAGAGTGACAAACATGGCCTTACATACTTTGGCCATGTAGTTTAGAGTGGCTCCTTGGAAAAGGACAACATATTTGAAGGGTCAGTGAAAAAGGGAAGACTCTCAGGGAGGTAGCTGACACAATTACTGGAACGATGGGCTCCTTTATGTCAAGGATGTTGAAGATGGCACACAAGGTACCGAAGATGGCACACAAGGTACCAGAAGTTCAGATCTGTGGCTTACAGGATCACTATGAGTCTTATTTGAATCAAAAGCACTGCCACCAAGAGTTCTACCTATTTTTCTTCGATTCTATTCTTCTATTGGAAATTCTTAAAATGTTTTTCTTTGCTTTTCAAGAAACACAGTGTCCAAAACATATATTGACTTTGTCCTAACAGATTAGAATTTTGCAGTGCCTCATCCAAGTAAGGGTAATATTATTTTGCATATACAATTGTCAACCTGATAATTATCAGGTAAGATGAGAGGCATTAAAAGGCATTCTCATTGACCTTATCAACACACTAACTGATTATTTGATTCTAGTTTGTCCTTTATCTCATTTTCCCCTTACAAAAGAGTGAATAATGAATATGATTGTATGTACTTAAAAACTAAATATAACACAGTTGCCTTGCTAAAAATGAATGAGTAAATCTAAGGGTGAATCTATCTTCTCCCAAATTGTTTTCCAGTCTTCATCATGCTCTTTCTTGCCCGCCATCTGTATAATCAGTCTTCTCTGAATTTTCAGTAGCTTTCAAAATATCTTTTATTATCTGGGCATCAGTCAACACCTCATTTAAATATGGAGTAAGAACTGCTCTTATTTAAGAAAGTATTACCAAGTTAGTGTATGTGAGAAACTTAATCTATAACGTACTAAAAACATCATCAGTCCAATCTTCTTCAAGCTTCTCTGCTTTATTAACTAATTCCAGAGTGTTTTTGTCATTTTTATAGATCTTGTATTGTAATAAGGTGATGGAAATTTTTTATTCAGAAATGTGTCATGTCTTAGTAACAACCAGGCCCATCACTGGAATCAATGAAATAACAATGACCCAAAGAGAAATGATAACAAGATGTTATCTTGTATAGGCTCTGACTGTTAAAAGTAAACACACAATTCTTTTCAGTAAAATAAACATGTTTTCAAGAGAACATAGGCTTTCATAGTTATCTTGTATAGTATGCATAAGTATTTTTGTGTGCACACACATAAAATAAAATAAAATAAAATAAAATAAAGCCAGTACTCAATAGCAAAAAGGATGAAATCTCTGTATATTTTTTTACTTTCTTAGCAAAGCTTTATATGTAACACTCTGGAAAGTTACTAGAATAATCTTTTCCAGTAATATAATTGTGAGGGGTTTATTTAAAATTTACTATTAATTTCAATGAAAATTTACAGAGACGTTGGCTTTCCATTCATTCATTATTGTACTTTTCTCCCCTCCCAACTCTCCCCCTAGTACATTACCCTCTTGGAAAAGTAAAAGAAAAATTCTTTCACTGTTTTACAAACTCTCCCCCAGGTCTACTCCGTTATGCAGCCTCAGCTCTGGACTCCTGTCATGACAAAAATGCCTAATCACATAGCCCTTTTAAACAGTTTTCTCCCTTATCTGTTTCAATGCAGTATACATCATTGAACCCATCTTTCTCAGTCTCCCCCCAGCTGCGAGGTCTGTCCTGTTTTACAACAGTGGCACCATGCAGTATTTGTCCTTTTGTAGCTGAGATACTTCACTCAGCATAATGTCCTCCAGGGTCACCCATTTTGAACAATACTGCATGAGTTCCTTATTTTTCAATGCAGCATAGTATCCCATTGTGTGAATATACCACATCTTCTCTATCCATTCGTTTGTTGATGGGCACCTGGGTTGTTTTCAACTCCTTGCTATTGTAAACAAAGCCGCAATAAACATGGGTATACATATATCTGCTTGAATGTCAGTTATGGTCTCTTTGGGGTATATTCCCAGTAGTGGAATTGCTGGGTCAAATGGTTTATTTGCCACTTTTTTGAGAAAGTGCCATACCGTCTTCCACAGCAGTTGCAATTGTGAGTTTTTTAAAGAAGCTTCACATATTAATCTCACCATCTTGTTTTCATTTCATCATCTAAAGATACTGGAACTCGTTTGACCATTTACACTTTTATTGTCTTGTTTAATCAAAAGAATCAGTTCATTGTTGCAACTGTTCAACATATTCAATAATTAAATGGAAAAAATCCTTCAAACTCACTCTGAGTTGGAACTGACTCATAGCTGACTTTCCGGCAAGTTTTCAGGAGACTATAAATCAATGGAAGAAGAATGCCTATTTTTCTCCTCAGGAGCTGCTGGTGGATTTAAAGCACCAGAAAGGTGCTAACCTTTTGGTTGGCAATGCAATGCCCTGTGAATTATGACACCAGAGATTCTTATTCAGTAATTTGTTGTTGTTACGTGTGACTGAGTCAGGACCAACTTAAACCTGACCCTCCAGTGGGTTTACTGAGGCAGTAAATGAGACAGGAGTAGACTACCCAACTTTTTCCCACAGAGTAGTAGCTCATGGTTTTTAACCACATGCCTATGGGTTGGCAGCACAACTCCCTACTCCTAAGCCATTCAGTAATTAGGACAGCAAAAATCTTGCAAATTTTCATTTGCTTTGCTGTCAGTTGATTGGTTTTTCACTGCATACTTCTCATTATGTATGTCAGGCTTAAATGTCAGCGCTGCCTTAACACTCAACACTCATGACTAAGCTAGTTGCCTTTACTCAAAACTCTGATATTTGGCCAGAGATAGTAGTTAAAAAAGCATAAACTGTGCTATGTTCTAATATGATTGTATGAATATAAAATAGTGTTTAATGTCTATATTTTACTAACAAATGATGAAGAATTTTAACTTGTTCATATTTATTCCCAATTATATAAAATATGAACTAAAATCAGAAAATTTCGTCAAATCTGTTCTTAACTTCATTTTTTCCCCATTTTAATTCCATTATGGGTCCCTATCTTAAGATTTGTATCACTTTGAGAGATTATTTCTGTGCTGTTCACAATTAGAAACCAAGATGATAGTGATATGCTGTTTTTAAATAGAATATAAATGTGCTAAGAACATTAGTGACATTATAGGTTGGGGTGGAAACCAAAAGTTTGGTAGTTTGAATCCATCAGCTCCTCTATGAGGGAAAGAGAGAATAATCTTCTCATATAAAGATTTATAGTCTTAGAAACAAGATGGAGAATTAACATCAATCAAAATTTACTCAGTAGAAAAGGGTTTGAGTTTTGATTTTATGTTAATGTGTGAAGTAGTTGGACACTACAAATAACTAGTCTTAAGGTTGGAGGTGCAAACCTATACAGCAGTACTAAGGAAGAAAACATCTGGAGATCTGCTTCTGAGTGGTGATGGCCTTGAATACATTATGGAGTAGTTCTACTACATAACACCTGGGGATTCCTTTAGTCAGGAACAACTCAAAGGCAACCAATAACAACATATAAAAGTCTGGTATTACAGTGTTGGCAGTGTTGCTAAACAAAGCAGGGTTTCTCACTTTACTATTGCACGAGTATATGACAGCTACTGGTAGATTGAAGTAAAGCCGCAGTGTGTGTGTGTGTGTGTGTGTGTGTGTGTGTGTGTGTGTGTGTGTG